>NW_026608517.1:0-65143 GCF_029499605.1 Hyla sarda | reverse complement strand
TGCACAGAAAGTTTTGAGCAGATATCTTCTTTCGTTCGGCCGGAATTGCAAGACGTTTGTGCATCTTCAATATTGGTCGCGGTCAATGTCAAAAAGCCCTTATCTGCAATCTAGGTGTTTCTGCGTGCTGCGCCGGCCCAAAGAGTGCCCGGCTGAAAACGACAACGCAGGCATGTCGGGTGCCACTGTCTGCACCTGCACAGAAAGTTTTGAGCAGATATCTCCTTCCGTTCTGCCGGAATTGAAAGAAGATTGTGCATCTTCTATGTTCGTCGCGGTCAATGGCAAAAGGCGCTTATCTTCAATCTAGGTGTTTCTGCATGCTGCTCCGGCCCAAAGAGTGCCCGGCGGAAAACGACAAAGCAGGCATGTCGGGTGCCACTGTCTACACCTGCACAGAAAGTTTTGAGCAGATATCTCCTTCCTTTCGCTCGGAATTGAAAGAAGATTGTGCATCTTCAATGTAGGTCGCGGTAAATGACAAAAAGGCGCTTATCTTCAATCTAGGTGTTTCTGCGTGCTGCTCCAGCCCAAAGAGTGCCCGGCGGAAAACGACAACGCAGGCATGTCGGGTGCCACTGTCTGCACCTGCACAGAAAGTTTTGAGCAGATATCTTCTTTCGTTCTGCCGGAATTGAAAGACGTTTGTGCATCTTCAATGTAGGTCGCGGTCAATGACAAAAAGGCGCTTATCTTCAATCTAGGTGTTTCTGCGTGCTGCGCCGGCCCAAAGAGTGCCCGACTGAAAACGACAACGCAGGCATGTCGGGTGCCACTGTCTGCACCTGCACAGAAAGTTTTGAGCAGATATCTCCTTCCGTTCGGCCGGAATTGAAAGAAGATTGTGCATCTTCTATGTTCGTCGCGGTCAATGGCAAAAGGCGCTTATCTTCAATCTAGGTGTTTCTGCGTGCTGCTCCGGCCCAAAGAGTGCCCGGCGGAAAACGACAACGCAGGCATGTCGGGTGCCACTGTCTACACCTGCACAGAAAGTTTTGAGCAGATATCTCCTTCCATTCGGCCGGAATTGCAAGACGTTTGTGCATCTTCAATATTGGTCGCGGTCAATGTCAAAAAGCCCTTATCTGCAATATAGGTGTTTCTGCGTGCTGCGCCGGCCCAAAGAGTGCCCGGCTGAAAACGACAACGCAGGCATGTCGGGTGCCACTGTCTGCACCTGCACAGAAAGGTTTGAGCAGATATCTCCTTCCGTTCGGCCGGAATTGAAAGAAGATTGTGCATCTTCTATGTTCGTCGCGGTCAATGGCAAAAGGCGCTTATCTTCAATCTAGGTGTTTCTGCGTGCTGCTCCGGCCCAAAGAGTGCCCGGCGGAAAACGACAACGCAGGCATGTCGGGTGCCACTGTCTACACCTGCACAGAAAGTTTTGAGCAGATATCTCCTTCCTTTCGGCCGGAATTGAAAGAAGATTGTGCATCTTCAATGTAGGTCGCGGTCAATGACAAAAAGGCGCTTATCTTCAATCTAGGTGTTTCTGCGTGCTGCGCCGGCCCAAAGAGTGCCCGGCGGAAAACGACAACGCAGGCATGTCGGGTGCCACTGTCTGCACCTGCACAGAAAGTTTTGAGCAGATATCTTCTTTCGTTCGGCCGGAATTGCAAGACATTTGTGCATCTTCAATATTGGTCGCGGTCAATGTCAAAAAGCCCTTATCTGCAATCTAGGTGTTTCTGCGTGCTGCGCCGGCCCAAAGAGTGCCCGGCTGAAAACGACAACGCAGGCATGTCGGGTGCCACTGTCTGCACCTGCACAGAAAGTTTTGAGCAGATATCTCCTTCCGTTCTGCCGGAATTGAAAGAAGATTGTGCATCTTCTATGTTCGTCGCGGTCAATGGCAAAAGGCGCTTATCTTCAATCTAGGTGTTTCTGCATGCTGCTCCGGCCCAAAGAGTGCCCGGCGGAAAACGACAAAGCAGGCATGTCAGGTGCCACTGTCTACACCTGCACAGAGAGTTTTGAGCAGATATCTCCTTCCTTTCGGCCGGAATTGAAAGAAGATTGTGCATCTTCAATGTAGGTCGCGGTCAATGACAAAAAGGCGCTTATCTTCAATCTAGGTGTTTCTGCGTGCTGCGCCGGCCCAAAGAGTGCCCGGCGGAAAACGACAACGCAGGCATGTCGGGTGCCACTGTCTGCACCTGCACAGAAAGTTTTGAGCAGATATCTTCTTTCGTTCGGCCGGAATTGCAAGACGTTTGTGCATCTTCAATATTGGTCGCGGTCAATGTCAAAAAGCCCTTATCTGCAATCTAGGTGTTTCTGCGTGCTGCGCCGGCCCAAAGAGTGCCCGGCTGAAAACGACAACGCAGGCATGTCGGGTGCCACTGTCTGCATCTGCACAGAAAGGTTTGAGCAGATATCTCCTTCCGTTCGGCCGGAATTGAAAGAAGATTGTGCATCTTCTATGTTCGTCGCGGTCATTGGCAAAAGGCGCTTATCTTCAATCTAGGTGTTTCTGCGTGCTGCTCCGGCCCAAAGAGTGCCCGGCGGAAAACGACAACGCAGGCATGTCGGGTGCCACTGTCTGCACCTGCACAGAAAGTTTTGAGCAGATATCTTCTTTCGTTCTGCCGGAATTGAAAGACGTTTGTGCATCTTCAATGTAGGTCGCGGTCAATGACAAAAAGGCGCTTATCTTCAATCTAGGTGTTTCTGCGTGCTGCGCCGGCCCAAAGAGTGCCCGACTGAAAACGACAAGGCAGGCATGTCGGGTGCCACTGTCTGCACCTGCACAGAAAGTTTTGAGCAGATATCTCCTTCCATTCGGCCGGAATTGCAAGAAGTTTGTGCATCTTCTATGTTCGTCGCGGTCAATGGCAAAAGGCGCTTATCTTCAATCTAGGTGTTTCTGCGTGCTGCTCCGGCCCAAAGAGTGCCCGGCGGAAAACGACAACGCAGGCATGTCGGGTGCCACTGTCTACACCTGCACAGAAAGTTTTGAGCAGATATCTCCTTCCATTCGGCCGGAATTGCAAGACGTTTGTGCATCTTCTATGTTCGTCGCGGTCAATGGCAAAAGGCGCTTATCTTCAATCTAGGTGTTTCTGCGTGCTGCGCCAGCCCAAAGAGTGCCCGGCGGAAAACGACAACGCAGGCATGTCGGGTGCCACTGTCTACACCTGCACAGAAAGTTTTGAGCAGATATCTCCTTCCTTTCGGCCGGAATTGAAAGAAGATTGTGCATCTTCAGTGTAGGTCGCGGTCAATGACAAAAAGGCGCTTATCTTCAATCTAGGAGTTTCTGCGTGCTGTGCCGGCCCAAAGAGTGCCCGGCTGAAAACGACAACGCAGGCATGTCGGGTGCCACTGTCTGCACCTGCACAGAAAGGTTTGAGCAGATATCTCCTTCCGTTCGGCCGGAATTGAAAGAAGATTGTGCATCTTCTATGTTCGTCGCGGTCAATGGCAAAAGGCGCTTATCTTCAATCTAGGTGTTTCTGCGTGCTGCTCCGGCCCAAAGAGTGCCCGGCGGAAAACGACAACGCAGGCATGTCGGGTGCCACTGTCTACACCTGCACAGAAAGTTTTGAGCAGATATCTCCTTTCATTCGGCCGGAATTGCAAGACGTTTGTGCAACTTCAATATTGGTCGCGGTCAATGTCAAAAAGCCCTTATCTGCAATCTAGGTGTTTCTGCGTGCTGCGCCGGCCCAAAGAGTGCCCGGCTGAAAACGACAACGCAGGCATGTCGGGTGCCACTGTCTGCACCTGCACAGAAAGGTTTGAGCAGATATCTCCTTCCGTTCGGCCGGAATTGAAAGAAGATTGTGCATCTTCTATGTTCGTCGCGGTCAATGGCAAAAGGCGCTTATCTTCAATCTAGGTGTTTCTGCGTGCTGCTCCGGCCCAAAGAGTGCCCGGCGGAAAACGACAACGCAGGCATGTCGGGTGCCACTGTCTACACCTGCACAGAAAGTTTTGAGCAGATATCTCCTTCCTTTCGGCCGGAATTGAAAGAAGATTGTGCATCTTCAATGTAGGTCGCGGTCAATGACAAAAAGGCGCTTATCTTCAATCTAGGTGTTTCTGCGTGCTGCGCCGGCCCAAAGAGTGCCCGGCGGAAAACGACAACGCAGGCATGTCGGGTGCCACTGTCTGCACCTGCACAGAAAGTTTTGAGCAGATATCTTCTTTCGTTCGGCCGGAATTGCAAGACATTTGTGCATCTTCAATATTGGTCGCGGTCAATGTCAAAAAGCCCTTATCTGCAATCTAGGTGTTTCTGCGTGCTGCGCCGGCCCAAAGAGTGCCCGGCTGAAAACGACAACGCAGGCATGTCGGGTGCCACTGTCTGCACCTGCACAGAAAGTTTTGAGCAGATATCTCCTTCCGTTCTGCCGGAATTGAAAGAAGATTGTGCATCTTCTATGTTCGTCGCGGTCAATGGCAAAAGGCGCTTATCTTCAATCTAGGTGTTTCTGCATGCTGCTCCGGCCCAAAGAGTGCCCGGCGGAAAACGACAAAGCAGGCATGTCAGGTGCCACTGTCTACACCTGCACAGAGAGTTTTGAGCAGATATCTCCTTCCTTTCGGCCGGAATTGAAAGAAGATTGTGCATCTTCAATGTAGGTCGCGGTCAATGACAAAAAGGCGCTTATCTTCAATCTAGGTGTTTCTGCGTGCTGCGCCGGCCCAAAGAGTGCCCGGCGGAAAACGACAACGCAGGCATGTCGGGTGCCACTGTCTGCACCTGCACAGAAAGTTTTGAGCAGATATCTTCTTTCGTTCGGCCGGAATTGCAAGACGTTTGTGCATCTTCAATATTGGTCGCGGTCAATGTCAAAAAGCCCTTATCTGCAATCTAGGTGTTTCTGCGTGCTGCGCCGGCCCAAAGAGTGCCCGGCTGAAAACGACAACGCAGGCATGTCGGGTGCCACTGTCTGCATCTGCACAGAAAGGTTTGAGCAGATATCTCCTTCCGTTCGGCCGGAATTGAAAGAAGATTGTGCATCTTCTATGTTCGTCGCGGTCATTGGCAAAAGGCGCTTATCTTCAATCTAGGTGTTTCTGCGTGCTGCTCCGGCCCAAAGAGTGCCCGGCGGAAAACGACAACGCAGGCATGTCGGGTGCCACTGTCTGCACCTGCACAGAAAGTTTTGAGCAGATATCTTCTTTCGTTCTGCCGGAATTGAAAGACGTTTGTGCATCTTCAATGTAGGTCGCGGTCAATGACAAAAAGGCGCTTATCTTCAATCTAGGTGTTTCTGCGTGCTGCGCCGGCCCAAAGAGTGCCCGACTGAAAACGACAAGGCAGGCATGTCGGGTGCCACTGTCTGCACCTGCACAGAAAGTTTTGAGCAGATATCTCCTTCCATTCGGCCGGAATTGCAAGAAGTTTGTGCATCTTCTATGTTCGTCGCGGTCAATGGCAAAAGGCGCTTATCTTCAATCTAGGTGTTTCTGCGTGCTGCTCCGGCCCAAAGAGTGCCCGGCTGAAAACGACAACGCAGGCATGTCGGGTGCCACTGTCTGCACCTGCACAGAAAGTTTTGAGCAGATATCTCCTTCCATTCGGCCGGAATTGCAAGAAGTTTGTGCATCTTCTATGTTCGTCGCGGTCAATGGCAAAAGGCGCTTATCTTCAATCTAGGTGTTTCTGCGTGCTGCTCCGGCCCAAAGAGTGCCCGGCGGAAAACGACAACGCAGGCATGTCGGGTGCCACTGTCTGCACCTGCACAGAAAGTTTTGAGCAGATATCTTCTTTCGTTCTGCCGGAATTGAAAGACGTTTGTGCATCTTCAATGTAGGTCGCGGTCAATGACAAAAAGGCGCTTATCTTCAATCTAGGTGTTTCTGCGTGCTGCGCCGGCCCAAAGAGTGCCCGACTGAAAACGACAACGCAGGCATGTCGGGTGCCACTGTCTGCACCTGCACAGAAAGATTTGAGCAGATATCTCCTTCCATTCGGCCGGAATTGCAAGAAGTTTGTGCATCTTCTATGTTCGTCGCGGTCAATGGCAAAAGGCGCTTATCTTCAATCTAGGTGTTTCTGCGTGCTGCTCCGGCCCAAAGAGTGCCCGGCGGAAAACGACAACGCAGGCATGTCGGGTGCCACTGTCTACACCTGCACAGAAAGTTTTGAGCAGATATCTCCTTCCATTCGGCCGGAATTGCAAGACGTTTGTGCATCTTCTATGTTCGTCGCGGTCTATGGCAAAAGGCGCTTATCTTCAATCTAGGTGTTTCTGCGTGCTGCGCCAGCCCCAAAGAGTGCCCGGCGGAAAACGACAACGCAGGCATGTCGGGTGCCACTGTCTACACCTGCACAGAAAGTTTTGAGCAGATATCTCCTTCCATTCGGCCGGAATTGCAAGACGTTTGTGCATCTTCTATGTTCGTCGCGGTCAATGGCAAAAGGCGCTTATCTTCAATCTAGGTGTTTCTGCGTGCTGCGCCAGCCCAAAGAGTGCCCGGCGGAAAACGACAACGCAGGCATGTCGGGTGCCACTGTCTGCACCTGCACAGAAAGTTTTGAGTAGATATCTCCTTCCATTCGGCCGGAATTGCAAGAAGTTTGTGCATCTTCAATGTAGGTCGCGGTCAATGACAAAAAGGCGCTTATCTTCAATCTAGGTGTTTCTGCGTGCTGCGCCGGCCCAAAGAGTGCCCGGCTGAAAACGACAACGCAGGCATGTCGGGTGCCACTGTCTGCACCTGCACAGAAAGGTTTGAGCAGATATCTCCTTCCGTTCGGCCGGAATTGAAAGAAGATTGTGCATCTTCTATGTTCGTCGCGGTCAATGGCAAAAGGCGCTTATCTTCAATCTAGGTGTTTCTGCGTGCTGCTCCGGCCCAAAGAGTGCCCGGCGGAAAACGACAACGCAGGCATGTCGGGTGCCACTGTCTACACCTGCACAGAAAGTTTTGAGCAGATATCTCCTTCCATTCGGCCGGAATTGCAAGACGTTTGTGCATCTTCAATATTGGTCGCGGTCAATGTCAAAAAGCCCTTATCTGCAATATAGGTGTTTCTGCGTGCTGCGCCGGCCCAAAGAGTGCCCGGCTGAAAACGACAACGCAGGCATGTCGGGTGCCACTGTCTGCACCTGCACAGAAAGTTTTGAGCAGATATCTCCTTCCGTTCTGCCGGAATTGAAAGAAGATTGTGCATCTTCTATGTTCGTCGCGGTCAATGGCAAAAGGCGCTTATCTTCAATCTAGGTGTTTCTGCATGCTGCTCCGGCCCAAAGAGTGCCCGGCGGAAAACGACAAAGCAGGCATGTCGGGTGCCACTGTCTACACCTGCACAGAAAGTTTTGAGCAGATATCTCCTTCCTTTCGGCCGGAATTGAAAGAAGATTGTGCATCTTCAATGTAGGTCGCGGTCAATGACAAAAAGGCGCTTATCTTCAATCTAGGTGTTTCTGCGTGCTGCTCCGGCCCAAAGAGTGCCCGGCTGAAAACGACAACGCAGGCATGTCGGGTGCCACTGTCTGCACCTGCACAGAAAGGTTTGAGCAGATATCTCCTTCCTTTCGGCCGGAATTGAAAGAAGATTGTGCATCTTCAATGTAGGTCGCGGTCAATGACAAAAAGGCGCTTATCTTCAATCTAGGTGTTTCTGCGTGCTGCGCCGGCCCAAAGAGTGCCCGGCGGAAAACGACAACGCAGGCATGTCGGGTGCCACTGTCTGCACCTGCACAGAAAGCTTTGAGCAGATATCTCCTTCCATTCTGCCGGAATTGCAAGACGTTTGTGCATCTTCAATATTGGTCGCGGTCAATGTCAAAAAGCCCTTATCTGCAATATAGGTGTTTCTGCGTGCTGCGCCGGCCCAAAGAGTGCCCGGCTGAAAACGACAACGCAGGCATGTCGGGTGCCACTGTCTGCACCTGCACATAAAGTTTTGAGCAGATATCTCCTTCCGTTCTGCCGGAATTGAAAGAAGATTGTGCATCTTCTATGTTCGTCGCGGTCAATGGCAAAAGGCGCTTATCTTCAATCTAGGTGTTTCTGCGTGCTGCTCCGGCCCAAAGAGTGCCCGGCTGAAAACGACAACGCAGGCATGTCGGGTGCCACTGTCTGCACCTGCACAGAAAGTTTTGAGCAGATATCTTCTTTCGTTCGGCCGGAATTGCAAGACGTTTGTGCATCTTCAATATTGGTCGCGGTCAATGTCAAAAAGCCCTTATCTGCAATCTAGGTGTTTCTGCGTGCTGCGCCGGCCCAAAGAGTGCCCGGCTGAAGACGACAAAGCAGGCATGTCGGGTGCCACTGTCTACACCTGCACAGAAAGTTTTGAGCAGATATCTCCTTCCTTTCGGCCGGAATTGAAAGAAGATTGTGCATCTTCAATGTAGGTCGCGGTCAATGACAAAAAGGCGCTTATCTTCAATCTAGGTGTTTCTGCGTGCTGCGCCGGCCCAAAGAGTGCCCGGCTGAAAACGACAACGCAGACATGTCGGGTGCCACTGTCTGCATCTGCACAGAAAGGTTTGAGCAGATATCTCCTTCCGTTCGGCCGGAATTGAAAGAAGATTGTGCATCTTCTATGTTGGTCGCGGTCAATGGCAAAAGGCGCTTATCTTCAATCTAGGTGTTTCTGCGTGCTGCTCCGGCCCAAAGAGTGCCCGGCGGAAAATGACAACGCAGGCATGTCGGGTGCCACTGTCTACACCTGCACAGAAAGTTTTGAGCAGATATCTCCTTCCTTTCGGCCTGAATTGAAAGAAGATTGTGCATCTTCAATGTAGGTCGCGGTCAATGACAAAAAGGCGCTTATCTTCAATCTAGGTGTTTCTGCGTGCTGCGCCGGCCCAAAGAGTGCCCGGCTGAAAACGACAACGCAGGCATGTCGGGTGCCACTGTCTGCACCTGCACAGAAAGGTTTGAGCAGATATCTCCTTCCGTTCGGCCGGAATTGAAAGAAGATTGTGCATCTTCTATGTTCGTCGCGGTCAATGGCAAAAGGCGATTATCTTCAATCTAGGTGTTTCTGCGTGCTGCTCCGGCCCAAAGAGTGCCCGGCGGAAAACGACAACGCAGGCATGTCGGGTGCCACTGTCTACACCTGCACAGAAAGTTTTGAGCAGATATCTCCTTCCATTCGGCCGGAATTGCAAGACGTTTGTGCATCTTCAATATTGGTCGCGGTCAATGTCAAAAAGCCCTTATCTGCAATATAGGTGTTTCTGCGTGCTGCGCCGGCCCAAAGAGTGCCCGGCTGAAAACGACAACGCAGGCATGTCGGGTGCCACTGTCTGCACCTGCACAGAAAGTTTTGAGCAGATATCTCCTTCCGTTCTGCCGGAATTGAAAGAAGATTGTGCATCTTCTATGTTCGTCGCGGTCAATGGCAAAAGGCGCTTATCTTCAATCTAGGTGTTTCTGCATGCTGCTCCGGCCCAAAGAGTGCCCGGCGGAAAACGACAAAGCAGGCATGTCGGGTGCCACTGTCTACACCTGCACAGAAAGTTTTGAGCAGATATCTCCTTCCTTTCGGCCGGAATTGAAAGAAGATTGTGCATCTTCAATGTAGGTCGCGGTCAATGACAAAAAGGCGCTTATCTTCAATCTAGGTGTTTCTGCGTGCTGCGCCGGCCCAAAGAGTGCCCGGCGGAAAACGACAACGCAGGCATGTCGGGTGCCACTGTCTACACCTGCACAGAAAGTTTTGAGCAGATATCTCCTTCCTTTCGGCCGGAATTGAAAGAAGATTGTGCATCTTCAATGTAGGTCGCGGTCAATGACAAAAAGGCGCTTATCTTCAATCTAGGTGTTTCTGCGTGCTGCGCCGGCCCAAAGAGTGCCCGGCTGAAAACGACAACGCAGGCATGTCGGGTGCCACTGTCTGCACCTGCACAGAAAGGTTTGAGCAGATATCTCCTTCCGTTCGGCCGGAATTGAAAGAAGATTGTGCATCTTCTATGTTCGTCGCGGTCAATGGCAAAAGGCGCTTATATTCAATCTAGGTGTTTCTGCGTGCTGCTCCGGCCCAAAGAGTGCCCGGCGGAAAACGACAACGCAGGCATGTCGGGTGCCACTGTCTACACCTGCAAAGAAAGTTTTGAGCAGATATCTTCTTTCGTTCGGCCGGAATTGCAAGACGTTTGTGCATCTTCAATATTGGTCGCGGTCAATGGCAAAAGGCGCTTATCTTCAATCTAGGTGTTTCTGCGTGCTGCTCCGGCCCAAAGAGTGCCCGGCGGAAAACGACAACGCAGGCATGTCGGGTGCCACTGTCTGCACCTGCACAGAAAGTTTTGAGCAGATATCTTCTTTCGTTCGGCCGGAATTGCAAGACATTTGTGCATCTTCTATATTGGTCAATGTCAAAAAGCCCTTATCTGCAATCTAGGTGTTTCTGCGTGCTGCGCCGGCCCAAAGAGTGCCCGGCTGAAAACGACAACGCAGGCATGTCGGGTGCCACTGTCTGCACCTGCACAGAAAGTTTTGAGCAGATATCTCCTTCCGTTCTGCCGGAATTGAAAGAAGATTGTGCATCTTCTATGTTCGTCGCGGTCAATGGCAAAAGGCGCTTATCTTCAATCTAGGTGTTTCTGCATGCTGCTCCGGCCCAAAGAGTGCCCGGCGGAAAACGACAAAGCAGGCATGTCGGGTGCCACTGTCTACACCTGCACAGAAAGTTTTGAGCAGATATCTCCTTCCTTTCGGCCGGAATTGAAAGAAGATTGTGCATCTTCAATGTAGGTCGCGGTCAATGACAAAAAGGCGCTTATCTTCAATCTAGGTGTTTCTGCGTGCTGCGCCGGCCCAAAGAGTGCCCGGCTGAAAACGACAACGCAGGCATGTCGGGTGCCACTGTCTACACCTGCACAGAAAGTTTTGAGCAGATATCTCCTTCCATTCGGCCGGAATTGCAAGACGTTTGTGCATCTTCTATTTTCGTCGCGGTCAATGGCAAAAGGCGCTTATCTTCAATCTAGGTGTTTCTGCGTGCTGCTCCGGCCCAAAGAGTGCCCGGCGGAAAACGACAACGCAGGCATGTAGGGTGCCACTGTCTGCACCTGCACAGAAAGTTTTGAGCAGATATCTTCTTTCGTTCGGCCGGAATTGCAAGACGTTTGTGCATCTTCAATATTGGTCGCGGTCAATGTCAAAAAGCCCTTATCAGCAATCTAGGTGTTTCTGCGTGCTGCGCCGGCCCAAAGAGTGCCCGGCTGAAAATGACAACGCAGGCATGTCGGGTGCCACTGTCTGCACCTGCACAGAAAGTTTTGAGCAGATATCTCCTTCCGTTCTGCCGGAATTGAAAGAAGATTGTGCATCTTCTATGTTCGTCGCGGTCAATGGCAAAAGGCGCTTATCTTCAATCTAGGTGTTTCTGCGTGCTGCTCCGGCCCAAAGAGTGCCCGGCTGAAAACGACAACGCAGGCATGTCGGGTGCCACTGTCTGCACCTGCACAGAAAGTTTTGAGCAGATATCTCCTTCCATTCGGCCGGAATTGCAAGAAGTTTGTGCATCTTCTATGTTCGTCGCGGTCAATGGCAAAAGGCGCTTATCTTCAATCTAGGTGTTTCTGCGTGCTGCTCCGGCCCAAAGAGTGCCCGGCGGAAAACGACAACGCAGGCATGTCGGGTGCCACTGTCTGCACCTGCACAGAAAGTTTTGAGCAGATATCTTCTTTCGTTCTGCCGGAATTGAAAGACGTTTGTGCATCTTCAATGTAGGTCGCGGTCAATGACAAAAAGGCGCTTATCTTCAATCTAGGTGTTTCTGCGTGCTGCGCCGGCCCAAAGAGTGCCCGACTGAAAACGACAACGCAGGCATGTCGGGTGCCACTGTCTGCACCTGCACAGAAAGATTTGAGCAGATATCTCCTTCCATTCGGCCGGAATTGCAAGAAGTTTGTGCATCTTCTATGTTCGTCGCGGTCAATGGCAAAAGGCGCTTATCTTCAATCTAGGTGTTTCTGCGTGCTGCTCCGGCCCAAAGAGTGCCCGGCGGAAAACGACAACGCAGGCATGTCGGGTGCCACTGTCTACACCTGCACAGAAAGTTTTGAGCAGATATCTCCTTCCATTCGGCCGGAATTGCAAGACGTTTGTGCATCTTCTATGTTCGTCGCGGTCAATGGCAAAAGGCGCTTATCTTCAATCTAGGTGTTTCTGCGTGCTGCGCCAGCCCCAAAGAGTGCCCGGCGGAAAACGACAACGCAGGCATGTCGGGTGCCACTGTCTACACCTGCACAGAAAGTTTTGAGCAGATATCTCCTTCCATTCGGCCGGAATTGCAAGACGTTTGTGCATCTTCTATGTTCGTCGCGGTCAATGGCAAAAGGCGCTTATCTTCAATCTAGGTGTTTCTGCGTGCTGCGCCAGCCCAAAGAGTGCCCGGCGGAAAACGACAACGCAGGCATGTCGGGTGCCACTGTCTGCACCTGCACAGAAAGTTTTGAGTAGATATCTCCTTCCATTCGGCCGGAATTGCAAGAAGTTTGTGCATCTTCAATGTAGGTCGCGGTCAATGACAAAAAGGCGCTTATCTTCAATCTAGGTGTTTCTGCGTGCTGCGCCGGCCCAAAGAGTGCCCGGCTGAAAACGACAACGCAGGCATGTCGGGTGCCACTGTCTGCACCTGCACAGAAAGGTTTGAGCAGATATCTCCTTCCGTTCGGCCGGAATTGAAAGAAGATTGTGCATCTTCTATGTTCGTCGCGGTCAATGGCAAAAGGCGCTTATCTTCAATCTAGGTGTTTCTGCGTGCTGCTCCGGCCCAAAGAGTGCCCGGCGGAAAACGACAACGCAGGCATGTCGGGTGCCACTGTCTACACCTGCACAGAAAGTTTTGAGCAGATATCTCCTTCCATTCGGCCGGAATTGCAAGACGTTTGTGCATCTTCAATATTGGTCGCGGTCAATGTCAAAAAGCCCTTATCTGCAATATAGGTGTTTCTGCGTGCTGCGCCGGCCCAAAGAGTGCCCGGCTGAAAACGACAACGCAGGCATGTCGGGTGCCACTGTCTGCACCTGCACAGAAAGTTTTGAGCAGATATCTCCTTCCGTTCTGCCGGAATTGAAAGAAGATTGTGCATCTTCTATGTTCGTCGCGGTCAATGGCAAAAGGCGCTTATCTTCAATCTAGGTGTTTCTGCATGCTGCTCCGGCCCAAAGAGTGCCCGGCGGAAAACGACAAAGCAGGCATGTCGGGTGCCACTGTCTACACCTGCACAGAAAGTTTTGAGCAGATATCTCCTTCCTTTCGGCCGGAATTGAAAGAAGATTGTGCATCTTCAATGTAGGTCGCGGTCAATGACAAAAAGGCGCTTATCTTCAATCTAGGTGTTTCTGCGTGCTGCTCCGGCCCAAAGAGTGCCCGGCTGAAAACGACAACGCAGGCATGTCGGGTGCCACTGTCTGCACCTGCACAGAAAGGTTTGAGCAGATATCTCCTTCCTTTCGGCCGGAATTGAAAGAAGATTGTGCATCTTCAATGTAGGTCGCGGTCAATGACAAAAAGGCGCTTATCTTCAATCTAGGTGTTTCTGCGTGCTGCGCCGGCCCAAAGAGTGCCCGGCGGAAAACGACAACGCAGGCATGTCGGGTGCCACTGTCTGCACCTGCACAGAAAGCTTTGAGCAGATATCTCCTTCCATTCTGCCGGAATTGCAAGACGTTTGTGCATCTTCAATATTGGTCGCGGTCAATGTCAAAAAGCCCTTATCTGCAATATAGGTGTTTCTGCGTGCTGCGCCGGCCCAAAGAGTGCCCGGCTGAAAACGACAACGCAGGCATGTCGGGTGCCACTGTCTGCACCTGCACATAAAGTTTTGAGCAGATATCTCCTTCCGTTCTGCCGGAATTGAAAGAAGATTGTGCATCTTCTATGTTCGTCGCGGTCAATGGCAAAAGGCGCTTATCTTCAATCTAGGTGTTTCTGCATGCTGCTCCGGCCCAAAGAGTGCCCGGCGGAAAACGACAAAGCAGGCATGTCGGGTGCCACTGTCTACACCTGCACAGAAAGTTTTGAGCAGATATCTCCTTCCTTTCGGCCGGAATTGAAAGAAGATTGTGCATCTTCAATGTAGGTCGCGGTCAATGACAAAAAGGCGCTTATCTTCAATCTAGGTGTTTCTGCGTGCTGCGCCGGCCCAAAGAGTGCCCGGCTGAAAACGACAACGCAGGCATGTCGGGTGCCACTGTCTGCACCTGCACAGAAAGTTTTGAGCAGATATCTCCTTCCTTTCGGCCGGAATTGAAAGAAGATTGTGCATCTTCAATGTAGGTAGCGGTCAATGACAAAAAGGCGCTTATCTTCAATCTAGGTGTTTCTGCGTGCTGCGCCGGCCCAAAGAGTGCCCGGCGGAAAACGACAACGCAGGCATGTCGGGTGCCACTGTCTGCACCTGCACAGAAAGTTTTGAGCAGATATCTTCTTTCGTTCGGCCGGAATTGCAAGACGTTTGTGCATCTTCAATAGTGGTCGCGGTCAATGGCAAAAGGCGCTTATCTTCAATCTAGGTGTTTCTGCGTGCTGCTCCGGCCCAAAGAGTGCCCGGCTGAAAACGACAACGCAGGCATGTCGGGTGCCACTGTCTGCACCTGCACAGAAAGTTTTGAGCAGATATCTCCTTCCATTCGGCCGGAATTGCAAGAAGTTTGTGCATCTTCTATGTTCGTCGCGGTCAATGGCAAAAGGCGCTTATCTTCAATCTAGGTGTTTCTGCGTGCTGCTCCGGCCCAAAGAGTGCCCGGCGGAAAACGACAACGCAGGAATGTCGGGTGCCACTGTCTGCACCTGCACAGAAAGTTTTGAGCAGATATCTTCTTTCGTTCTGCCGGAATTGAAAGACGTTTGTGCATCTGCAATGTAGGTCGCGGTCAATGACAAAAAGGCGCTTATCTTCAATCTAGGTGTTTCTGCGTGCTGCGCCGGCCCAAAGAGTGCCCGACTGAAAACGACAACGCAGGCATGTCGGGTGCCACTGTCTGCACCTGCACAGAAAGTTTTGAGCAGATATCTCCTTCCATTCGGCCGGAATTGCAAGAAGTTTGTGCATCTTCTATGTTCGTCGCGGTCAATGGCAAAAGGCGCTTATCTTCAATCTAGGTGTTTCTGCGTGCTGCTCCGGCCCAAAGAGTGCCCGGCGGAAAACGACAACGCAGGCATGTCGGGTGCCACTGTCTACACCTGCACAGAAAGTTTTGAGCAGATATCTCCTTCCATTCGGCCGGAATTGCAAGACGTTTGTGCATCTTCTATGTTCGTCGCGGTCAATGGCAAAAGGCGCTTATCTTCAATCTAGGTGTTTCTGCGTGCTGCGCCGGCCCAAAGAGTGCCCGGCGGAAAACGACAACGCAGGCATGTCGGGTGCCACTGTCTACACCTGCACAGAAAGTTTTGAGCAGATATCTCCTTCCATTCGGCCGGAATTGCAAGACGTTTGTGCATCTTCTATGTTCGTCGCGGTCAATGGCAAAAGGCGCTTATCTTCAATCTAGGTGTTTCTGCGTGCTGCGCCAGCCCAAAGAGTGCCCGGCGGAAAACGACAACGCAGGCATGTCGGGTGCCACTGTCTGCACCTGCACAGAAAGTTTTGAGTAGATATCTCCTTCCATTCGGCCGGAATTGCAAGAAGTTTGTGCATCTTCTATGTTCGTCGCGGTCAATGGCAAAAGGCGCTTATCTTCAATCTAGGTGTTTCTGCGTGCTGCTCCGGCCCAAAGAGTGCCCGGCGGAAAACGACAACGCAGGCATGTCGGGTGCCACTGTCTGCACCTGCACAGAAAGTTTTGAGCAGATATCTTCTTTCGTTCGGCCGGAATTGCAAGACGTTTGTGCATCTTCAATATTGGTCGCGGTCAATGTCAAAAAGCCCTTATCTGCAATCTAGGTGTTTCTGCGTGCTGCGCCGGCCCAAAGAGTGCCCGGCTGAAGACGACAAAGCAGGCATGTCGGGTGCCACTGTCTACACCTGCACAGAAAGTTTTGAGCAGATATCTCCTTCCTTTCGGCCGGAATTGAAAGAAGATTGTGCATCTTCAATGTAGGTCGCGGTCAATGACAAAAAGGCGCTTATCTTCAATCTAGGTGTTTCTGCGTGCTGCGCCGGCCCAAAGAGTGCCCGGCTGAAAACGACAACGCAGACATGTCGGGTGCCACTGTCTGCATCTGCACAGAAAGGTTTGAGCAGATATCTCCTTCCGTTCGGCCGGAATTGAAAGAAGATTGTGCATCTTCTATGTTGGTCGCGGTCAATGGCAAAAGGCGCTTATCTTCAATCTAGGTGTTTCTGCGTGCTGCTCCGGCCCAAAGAGTGCCCGGCGGAAAATGACAACGCAGGCATGTCGGGTGCCACTGTCTACACCTGCACAGAAAGTTTTGAGCAGATATCTCCTTCCTTTCGGCCTGAATTGAAAGAAGATTGTGCATCTTCAATGTAGGTCGCGGTCAATGACAAAAAGGCGCTTATCTTCAATCTAGGTGTTTCTGCGTGCTGCGCCGGCCCAAAGAGTGCCCGGCTGAAAACGACAACGCAGGCATGTCGGGTGCCACTGTCTGCACCTGCACAGAAAGGTTTGAGCAGATATCTCCTTCCGTTCGGCCGGAATTGAAAGAAGATTGTGCATCTTCTATGTTCGTCGCGGTCAATGGCAAAAGGCGATTATCTTCAATCTAGGTGTTTCTGCGTGCTGCTCCGGCCCAAAGAGTGCCCGGCGGAAAACGACAACGCAGGCATGTCGGGTGCCACTGTCTACACCTGCACAGAAAGTTTTGAGCAGATATCTCCTTCCATTCGGCCGGAATTGCAAGACGTTTGTGCATCTTCAATATTGGTCGCGGTCAATGTCAAAAAGCCCTTATCTGCAATATAGGTGTTTCTGCGTGCTGCGCCGGCCCAAAGAGTGCCCGGCTGAAAACGACAACGCAGGCATGTCGGGTGCCACTGTCTGCACCTGCACAGAAAGTTTTGAGCAGATATCTCCTTCCGTTCTGCCGGAATTGAAAGAAGATTGTGCATCTTCTATGTTCGTCGCGGTCAATGGCAAAAGGCGCTTATCTTCAATCTAGGTGTTTCTGCATGCTGCTCCGGCCCAAAGAGTGCCCGGCGGAAAACGACAAAGCAGGCATGTCGGGTGCCACTGTCTACACCTGCACAGAAAGTTTTGAGCAGATATCTCCTTCCTTTCGGCCGGAATTGAAAGAAGATTGTGCATCTTCAATGTAGGTCGCGGTCAATGACAAAAAGGCGCTTATCTTCAATCTAGGTGTTTCTGCGTGCTGCGCCGGCCCAAAGAGTGCCCGGCGGAAAACGACAACGCAGGCATGTCGGGTGCCACTGTCTACACCTGCACAGAAAGTTTTGAGCAGATATCTCCTTCCTTTCGGCCGGAATTGAAAGAAGATTGTGCATCTTCAATGTAGGTCGCGGTCAATGACAAAAAGGCGCTTATCTTCAATCTAGGTGTTTCTGCGTGCTGCGCCGGCCCAAAGAGTGCCCGGCTGAAAACGACAACGCAGGCATGTCGGGTGCCACTGTCTGCACCTGCACAGAAAGGTTTGAGCAGATATCTCCTTCCGTTCGGCCGGAATTGAAAGAAGATTGTGCATCTTCTATGTTCGTCGCGGTCAATGGCAAAAGGCGCTTATCTTCAATCTAGGTGTTTCTGCGTGCTGCTCCGGCCCAAAGAGTGCCCGGCGGAAAACGACAACGCAGGCATGTCGGGTGCCACTGTCTGCACCTGCACAGAAAGTTTTGAGCAGATATCTCCTTCCTTTCGGCCGGAATTGAAAGAAGATTGTGCATCTTCAATGTAGGTCGCGGTCAATGACAAAAAGGCGCTTATCTTCAATCTAGGTGTTTCTGCGTGCTGCGCCGGCCCAAAGAGTGCCCGGCTGAAAACGACAACGCAGGCATGTCGGGTGCCACTGTCTACACCTGCACAGAAAGTTTTGAGCAGATATCTCCTTCCATTCGGCCGGAATTGCAAGACGTTTGTGCATCTTCTATGTTCGTCGCGGTCAATGGCAAAAGGCGCTTATCTTCAATCTAGGTGTTTCTGCGTGCTGCGCCAGCCCAAAGAGTGCCCGGCGGAAAACGACAACGCAGGCATGTCGGGTGCCACTGTCTGCACCTGCACAGAAAGTTTTGAGCAGATATCTCCTTCCATTCGGCCGGAATTGCAAGAAGTTTGTGCATCTTCTATGTTCGTCGCGGTCAATGGCAAAAGGCGCTTATCTTCAATCTAGGTGTTTCTGCGTGCTGCTCCGGCCCAAAGAGTGCCCGGCGGAAAACGACAACGCAGGCATGTCGGGTGCCACTGTCTGCACCTGCACAGAAAGTTTTGAGCAGATATCTTCTTTCGTTCTGCCGGAATTGAAAGACGTTTGTGCATCTTCAATGTAGGTCGCGGTCAATGACAAAAAGGCGCTTATCTTCAATCTAGGTGTTTCTGCGTGCTGCTCCGGCCCAAAGAGTGCCCGGCGGAAAACGACAACGCAGGCATGTCGGGTGCCACTGTCTACGCCTGCACAGAAAGTTTTGAGCAGATATCTCCTTCCTTTCGGCCGGAATTGAAAGAAGATTGTGCATCTTCAATGTAGGTCGCGGTAAATGACAAAAAGGCGCTTATCTTCAATCTAGGTGTTTCTGCGTGCTGCGCCGGCCCAAAGAGTGCCCGGCGGAAAACGACAACGCAGGCATGTCGGGTGCCACTGTCTGCACCTGCACAGAAAGTTTTGAGCAGATATCTCCTTCCGTTCGGCCGGAATTGAAAGAAGATTGTGCATCTTCTATGTTCGTCGCGGTCAATGGCAAAAGGCGCTTATCTTCAATCTAGGTGTTTCTGCGTGCTGCTCCGGCCCAAAGAGTGCCCGGCGGAAAACGACAACGCAGGCATGTCGGGTGCCACTGTCTACACCTGCACAGAAAGTTTTGAGCAGATATCTCCTTCCATTCGGCCGGAATTGCAAGACGTTTGTGCATCTTCAATATTGGTCGCGGTCAATGTCAAAAAGCCCTTATCTGCAATCTAGGTGTTTCTGCGTGCTGCGCCGGCCCAAAGAGTGCCCGGCTGAAAACGACAACGCAGGCATGTCGGGTGCCACTGTCTGCATCTGCACAGAAAGGTTTGAGCAGATATCTCCTTCCGTTCGGCCGGAATTGAAAGAAGATTGTGCATCTTCTATGTTCGTCGCGGTCAATGGCAAAAGGCGCTTATCTTCAATCTAGGTGTTTCTGCGTGCTGCTCCGGCCCAAAGAGTTCCCGGCGGAAAACGACAACGCAGGCATGTCGGGTGCCACTGTCTACACCTGCACAGAAAGTTTTGAGCAGATATCTCCTTCCATTCGGCCGGAATTGCAAGACGTTTGTGCATCTTCTATTTTCGTCGCGGTCAATGGCAAAAGGCGCTTATCTTCAATCTAGGTGTTTCTGCATGCTGCTCCGGCCCAAAGAGTGCCCGGCGGAAAACGACAACGCAGGCATGTCGGGTGCCACTGTCTGCACCTGCACAGAAAGTTTTGAGCAGATATCTTCTTTCGTTCGGCCGGAATTGCAAGACATTTGTGCATCTTCAATATTGGTCGCGGTCAATGACAAAAAGGCGCTTATCTTCAATCTAGGTGTTTCTGCGTGCTGCGCCGGCCCAAAGAGTGCCCGACTGAAAACGACAACGCAGGCATGTCGGGTGCCACTGTCTGCACCTGCACAGAAAGGTTTGAGCAGATATCTCCTTCCGTTCGGCCGGAATTGAAAGATGATTGTGCATCTTCTATGTTCGTCGCGGTCAATGGCAAAAGGCGCTTATCTTCAATCTAGGTGTTTCTGCGTGCTGCTCCGGCCCAAAGAGTGCCCGGCGGAAAACGACAACGCAGGCATGTCGGGTGCCACTGTCTACACCTGCACAAAAAGTTTTGAGCAGATATCTCCTTCCTTTCGGCCGGAATTGAAAGAAGATTGTGCATCTTCAATGTAGGTCGCGGTCAATGACAAAAAGGCGCTTATCTTCAATCTAGGTGTTTCTGCGTGCTGCGCCGGCCCAAAGAGTGCCCGGCGGAAAACGACAACGCAGGCATGTCGGGTGCCACTGTCTGCACCTGCACAGAAAGTTTTGAGCAGATATCTTCTTTCGTTCGGCCGGAATTGCAAGGCATTTGTGCATCTTCAATATTGGTCGCGGTCAATGTCAAAAAGCCCTTATCTGCAATCTAGGTGTTTCTGCGTGCTGCGCCGGCCCAAAGAGTGCCCGGCTGAAAACGACAACGCAGGCATGTCGGGTGCCACTGTCTGCACCTGCACAGAAAGTTTTGAGCAGATATCTTCTTTCGTTCGGCCGGAATTGCAAGACGTTTGTGCATCTTCAATATTGGTCGCGGTCAATGTCAAAAAGCCCTTATCTGCAATCTAGGTGTTTCTGCGTGCTGCGCCGGCCCAAAGAGTGCCCGGCTGAAAACGACAACGCAGGCATGTCGGGTGCCACTGTCTGCATCTGCACAGAAAGGTTTGAGCAGATATCTCCTTCCGTTCGGCCGGAATTGAAAGAAGATTGTGCATCTTCTATGTTCGTCGCGGTCAATGGCAAAAGGCGCTTATCTTCAATCTAGGTGTTTCTGCGTGCTGCTCCGGCCCAAAGAGTGCCCGGCGGAAAACGACAACGCAGGCATGTCGGGTGCCACTGTCTACACCTGCACAGAAAGTTTTGAGCAGATATCTCCTTCCATTATGCCGGAATTGCAAGACGTTTGTGCATCTTCTATTTTCGTCGCGGTCAATGGCAAAAGGCGCTTATCTTCAATCTAGGTGTTTCTGCGTGCTGCTCCGGCCCAAAGAGTGCCCGGCGGAAAACGACAACGCAGGCATGTCGGGTGCCACTGTCTGCACCTGCACAGAAAGTTTTGAGCAGATATCTTCTTTCGTTCGGCCGGAATTGCAAGACGTTTGTGCATCTTCAATATTGGTCGCGGTCAATGTCAAAAAGCCCTTATCAGCAATCTAGGTGTTCCTGCGTGCTGCGCCGGCCCAAAGAGTGCCCGGCTGAAAATGACAACGCAGGCATGTCGGGTGCCACTGTCTGCACCTGCACAGAAAGTTTTGAGCAGATATCTCCTTCCGTTCTGCCGGAATTGAAAGAAGATTGTGCATCTTCTATGTTCGTCGCGGTCAATGGCAAAAGGCGCTTATCTTCAATCTAGGTGTTTCTGCGTGCTGCTCCGGCCCAAAGAGTGCCCGGCGGAAAACGACAACGCAGGCATGTCGGGTGCCACTGTCTGCACCTGCACAGAAAGTTTTGAGCAGATATCTTCTTTCGTTCGGCCGGAATTGCAAGACGTTTGTGCATCTTCAATATTGGTCGCGGTCAATGTCAAAAAGCCCTTATCAGCAATCTAGGTGTTCCTGCGTGCTGCGCCGGCCCAAAGAGTGCCCGGCTGAAAATGACAACGCAGGCATGTCGGGTGCCACTGTCTGCACCTGCACAGAAAGTTTTGAGCAGATATCTCCTTCCGTTCTGCCGGAATTGAAAGAAGATTGTGCATCTTCTATGTTCGTCGCGGTCAATGGCAAAAGGCGCTTATCTTCAATCTAGGTGTTTCTGCGTGCTGCTCCGGCCCAAAGAGTGCCCGGCGGAAAACGACAACGCAGGCATGTCGGGTGCCACTGTCTACACCTGCACAGAAAGTTTTGAGCAGATATCTCCTTCCTTTCGGCCGGAATTGAAAGAAGATTGTGCATCTTCAATGTAGGTCGCGGTCAATGACAAAAAGGCGCTTATCTTCAATCTAGGTGTTTCTGCGTGCTGCGCCGGCCCAAAGAGTGCCCGGCTGAAAACGACAACGCAGGCATGTCGGGTGCCACTGTCTGCACCTGCACAGAAAGGTTTGAGCAGATATCTCCTTCCGTTCGGCCGGAATTGAAAGAAGATTGTGCATCTTCTATGTTCGTCGCGGTCAATGGCAAAAGGCGCTTATCTTCAATCTAGGTGTTTCTGCGTGCTGCTCCGGCCCAAAGAGTGCCCGGCTGAAAACGACAACGCAGGCATGTCGGGTGCCACTGTCTGCACCTGCACAGAAAGTTTTGAGCAGATATCTCCTTCCATTCGGCCGGAATTGCAAGAAGTTTGTGCATCTTCTATGTTCGTCGCGGTCAATGGCAAAAGGCGCTTATCTTCAATCTAGGTGTTTCTGCGTGCTGCTCCGGCCCAAAGAGTGCCCGGCGGAAAACGACAACGCAGGCATGTCGGGTGCCACTGTCTGCACCTGCACAGAAAGTTTTGAGCAGATATCTTCTTTCGTTCTGCCGGAATTGAAAGACGTTTGTGCATCTTCAATGTAGGTCGCGGTCAATGACAAAAAGGCGCTTATCTTCAATCTAGGTGTTTCTGCGTGCTGCGCCGGCCCAAAGAGTGCCCGACTGAAAACGACAACGCAGGCATGTCGGGTGCCACTGTCTGCACCTGCACAGAAAGTTTTGAGCAGATATCTCCTTCCATTCGGCCGGAATTGCAAGAAGTTTGTGCATCTTCTATGTTCGTCGCGGTCAATGGCAAAAGGCGCTTATCTTCAATCTAGGTGTTTCTGCGTGCTGCTCCGGCCCAAAGAGTGCCCGGCTGAAAACGACAACGCAGGCATGTCGGGTGCCACTGTCTGCACCTGCACAGAAAGGTTTGAGCAGATATCTCCTTCCGTTCGGCCGGAATTGAAAGAAGATTGTGCATCTTCTATGTTCGTCGCGGTCAATGGCAAAAGGCGCTTATCTTCAATCTAGGTGTTTCTGCGTGCTGCTCCGGCCCAAAGAGTGCCCGGCGGAAAACGACAACGCAGGCATGTCGGGTGCCACTGTCTACACCTGCACAGAAAGTTTTGAGCAGATATCTCCTTCCATTCGGCCGGAATTGCAAGACGTTTGTGCATCTTCAATATTGGTCGCGGTCAATGTCAAAAAGCCCTTATCTGCAATATAGGTGTTTCTGCGTGCTGCGCCGGCCCAAAGAGTGCCCGGCTGAAAACGACAACGCAGGCATGTCGGGTGCCACTGTCTGCACCTGCACAGAAAGGTTTGAGCAGATATCTCCTTCCGTTCGGCCGGAATTGAAAGATGATTGTGCATCTTCTATGTTCGTCGCGGTCAATGGCAAAAGGCGCTTATCTTCAATCTAGGTGTTTCTGCGTGCTGCTCCGGCCCAAAGAGTGCCCGGCGGAAAACGACAACGCAGGCATGTCGGGTGCCACTGTCTACACCTGCACAGAAAGTTTTGAGCAGATATCTCCTTCCTTTCGGCCGGAATTGAAAGAAGATTGTGCATCTTCAATGTAGGTCGCGGTCAATGACAAAAAGGCGCTTATCTTCAATCTAGGTGTTTCTGCGTGCTGCGCTGGCCCAAAGAGTGCCCGGCGGAAAACGACAACGCAGGCATGTCGGGTGCCACTGTCTGCACCTGCACAGAAAGTTTTGAGCAGATATCTTCTTTCGTTCGGCCGGAATTGCAAGACATTTGTGCATCTTCAATATTGGTCGCGGTCAATGTCAAAAAGCCCTTATCTGCAATCTAGGTGTTTCTGCGTGCTGCGCCGGCCCAAAGAGTGCCCGGCTGAAAACGACAACGCAGGCATGTCGGGTGCCACTGTCTGCACCTGCACAGAAAGTTTTGAGCAGATATCTTCTTTCGTTCGGCCGGAATTGCAAGACGTTTGTGCATCTTCAATATTGGTCGCGGTCAATGTCAAAAAGCCCTTATCTTCAATCTAGGTGTTTCTGCGTGCTGCTCCGGCCCAAAGAGTGCCCGGCGGAAAACGACAACGCAGGCATGTCGGGTGCCACTGTCTACACCTGCACAGAAAGTTTTGAGCAGATATCTCCTTCCATTCGGCCGGAATTGCAAGACGTTTGTGCATCTTCTATTTTCGTCGCGGTCAATAGCAAAAGGCGCTTATCTTCAATCTAGGTGTTTCTGCGTGCTGCTCCGGCCCAAAGAGTGCCCGGCGGAAAACGACAACGCAGGCATGTCGGGTGCCACTGTCTGCACCTGCACAGAAAGTTTTGAGCAGATATCTTCTTTCGTTCGGCCGGAATTGCAAGACGTTTGTGCATCTTCAATATTGGTCGCGGTCAATGTCAAAAAGCCCTTATCAGCAATCTAGGTGTTTCTGCGTGCTGCGCCGGCCCAAAGAGTGCCCGGCTGAAAATGACAACGCAGGCATGTCGGGTGCCACTGCCTGCACCTGCACAGAAAGTTTTGAGCAGATATCTCCTTCCGTTCTGCCGGAATTGAAAGAAGATTGTGCATCTTCTATGTTCGTCGCGGTCAATGGCAAAAGGCGCTTATCTTCAATCTAGGTGTTTCTGCGTGCTGCTCCGGCCCAAAGAGTGCCCGGCGGAAAACGACAACGCAGGCAAGTCGGGTGCCACTGTCTACACCTGCACAGAAAGTTTTGAGCAGATATCTCCTTCCTTTCGGCCGGAATTGAAAGAAGATTGTGCATCTTCAATGTAGGTCGCGGTCAATGACAAAAAGGCGCTTATCTTCAATCTAGGTGTTTCTGCGTGCTGCGCCGGCCCAAAGAGTGCCCGGCTGAAAACGACAACGCAGGCATGTCGGGTGCCACTGTCTGCACCTGCACAGAAAGGTTTGAGCAGATATCTCCTTCCGTTCGGCCGGAATTGAAAGAAGATTGTGCATCTTCAATATTGGTCGCGGTCAATGTCAAAAAGCCCTTATCTGCAATCTAGGTTTTTCTGCGTGCTGCGCCGGCCTAAAGAGTGCCCGGCTGAAAACGACAACGCAGGCATGTCGGGTGCCACTGTCTGCACCTGCACAGAAAGTTTTGAGCAGATATCTTCTTTCGTTCGGCCGGAATTGCAAGACATTTGTGCATCTTCAATATTGGTCGCGGTCAATGTCAAAAAGCCCTTATCTGCAATCTAGGTGTTTCTGCGTGCTGCGCCGGCCCAAAGAGTGCCCGGCTGAAAACGACAACGCAGGCATGTCGGGTGCCACTGTCTGCACCTGCACAGAAAGTTTTGAGCAGATATCTTCTTTCGTTCGGCCGGAATTGCAAGACGTTTGTGCATCTTCAATATTGGTCGCGGTCAATGTCAAAAAGCCCTTATCTGCAATCTAGGTGTTTCTGCGTGCTGCGCCGGCCCAAAGAGTGCCCGGCTGAAAACGACAACGCAGGCATGTCGGGTGCCACTGTCTGCACCTGCACAGAAAGTTTTGAGCAGATATCTCCTTCCGTTCTGCCGGAATTGAAAGAAGATTGTGCATCTTCTATGTTCGTCGCGGTCAATGGCAAAAGGCGCTAATCTTCAATCTAGGTGTTTCTGCGTGCTGCGCCGGCCCAAAGAGTGCCCGGCTGAAAACGACAACGCAGGCATGTCGGGTGCCACTGTCTGCACCTGCACAGAAAGGTTTGAGCAGATATCTCCTTCCGTTCGGCCGGAATTGAAAGAAGATTGTGCATCTTCTATGTTCGTCGCGGTCAATGGCAAAAGGCGCTTATCTTCAATCTAGGTGTTTCTGCGTGCTGCTCCGGCCCAAAGAGTGCCCGGCGGAAAACGACAACGCAGGCATGTCGGGTGCCACTGTCTACACCTGCACAGAAAGTTTTGAGCAGATATCTCCTTCCATTCGGCCGGAATTGCAAGACGTTTGTGCATCTTCTATTTTCGTCGCGGTCAATAGCAAAAGGCGCTTATCTTCAATCTAGGTGTTTCTGCGTGCTGCTCCGGCCCAAAGAGTGCCCGGCGGAAAACGACAACGCAGGCATGTCGGGTGCCACTGTCTGCACCTGCACAGAAAGTTTTGAGCAGATATCTTCTTTCGTTCGGCCGGAATTGCAAGACGTTCGTGCATCTTCAATATTGGTCGCGGTCAATGTCAAAAAGCCCTTATCAGCAATCTAGGTGTTTCTGCGTGCTGCGCCGGCCCAAAGAGTGCCCGGCTGAAAATGACAACGCAGGCATGTCGGGTGCCACTGCCTGCACCTGCACAGAAAGTTTTGAGCAGATATCTCCTTCCGTTCTGCCGGAATTGAAAGAAGATTGTGCATCTTCTATGTTCGTCGCGGTCAATGGCAAAAGGCGCTTATCTTCAATCTAGGTGTTTCTGCGTGCTGCTCCGGCCCAAAGAGTGCCCGGCGGAAAACGACAACGCAGGCATGTCGGGTGCCACTGTCTACACCTGCACAGAAAGTTTTGAGCAGATATCTCCTTCCTTTCGGCCGGAATTGAAAGAAGATTGTGCATCTTCAATGTAGGTCGCGGTCAATGACAAAAAGGCGCTTATCTTCAATCTAGGTGTTTCTGCGTGCTGCGCCGGCCCAAAGAGTGCCCGGCTGAAAACGACAACGCAGTCATGTCGGGTGCCACTGTCTGCACCTGCACAGAAAGGTTTGAGCAGATATCTCCTTCCGTTCGGCCGGAATTGAAAGAAGATTGTGCATCTTCTATGTTCGTCGCGGTCAATGGCAAAAGGCGCTTATCTTCAATCTAGGTGTTTCTGCGTGCTGCTCCGGCCCAAAGAGTGCCCGGCGGAAAACGACAACGCAGGCATGTCGGGTGCCACTGTCTACACCTGCACAGAAAGTTTTGATCAGATATCTCTTTCCTTTCGGCCGGAATTGAAAGAAGATTGTGCATCTTCAATGTAGGTCGCGGTCAATGACAAAAAGGCGCTTATCTTCAATCTAGGTGTTTCTGCGTGCTGCGCCGGCCCAAAGAGTGCCCGGCGGAAAACGACAACGCAGGCATGTCGGGTGCCACTGTCTACACCTGCACAGAAAGTTTTGAGCAGATATCTCCTTCCTTTCGGCCGGAATTGAAAGAAGATTGTGCATCTTCAATGTAGGTCGCGCGGTCAATGACAAAAAGGCGCTTATCTTCAATCTAGGTGTTTCTGCGTGCTGCGCCGGCCCAAAGAGTGCCCGGCTGAAAACGACAACGCAGGCATGTCGGGTGCCACTGTCTACACCTGCACAGAAAGTTTTGAGCAGATATCTCCTTCCATTCGGCCGGAATTGCAAGACGTTTGTGCATCTTCTATGTTCGTCGCGGTCAATGGCAAAAGGCGCTTATCTTCAATCTAGGTGTTTCTGCGTGCTGCGCCAGCCCAAAGAGTGCCCGGCGGAAAACGACAACGCAGGCATGTCGGGTGCCACTGTCTGCACCTGCACAGAAAGTTTTGAGCAGATATCTCCTTCCATTCGGCCGGAATTGCAAGAAGTTTGTGCATCTTCTATGTTCGTCGCGGTCAATGGCAAAAGGCGCTTATCTTCAATCTAGGTGTTTCTGCGTGCTGCTCCGGCCCAAAGAGTGCCCGGCGGAAAACGACAACGCAGGCATGTCGGGTGCCACTGTCTGCACCTGCACAGAAAGTTTTGAGCAGATATCTTCTTTCGTTCTGCCGGAATTGAAAGACGTTTGTGCATCTTCAATGTAGGTCGCGGTCAATGACAAAAAGGCGCTTATCTTCAATCTAGGTGTTTCTGCGTGCTGCTCCGGCCCAAAGAGTGCCCGGCGGAAAACGACAACGCAGGCATGTCGGGTGCCACTGTCTGCACCTGCACAGAAAGTTTTGAGCAGATATCTCCTTCCGTTCGGCCGGAATTGAAAGAAGATTGTGCATCTTCTATGTTCGTCGCGGTCAATGGCAAAAGGCGCTTATCTTCAATCTAGGTGTTTCTGCGTGCTGCTCCGGCCCAAAGAGTGCCCGGCGGAAAACGACAACGCAGGCATGTCGGGTGCCACTGTCTACACCTGCACAGAAAGTTTTGAGCAGATATCTCCTTCCATTCGGCCGGAATTGCAAGACGTTTGTGCATCTTCAATATTGGTCGCGGTCAATGTCAAAAAGCCCTTATCTGCAATCTAGGTGTTTCTGCGTGCTGCGCCGGCCCAAAGAGTGCCCGGCTGAAAACGACAACGCAGGCATGTCGGGTGCCACTGTCTGCATCTGCACAGAAAGGTTTGAGCAGATATCTCCTTCCGTTCGGCCGGAATTGAAAGAAGATTGTGCATCTTCTATGTTCGTCGCGGTCAATGGCAAAAGGCGCTTATCTTCAATCTAGGTGTTTCTGCGTGCTGCTCCGGCCCAAAGAGTTCCCGGCGGAAAACGACAACGCAGGCATGTCGGGTGCCACTGTCTACACCTGCACAGAAAGTTTTGAGCAGATATCTCCTTCCATTCGGCCGGAATTGCAAGACGTTTGTGCATCTTCTATTTTCGTCGCGGTCAATGGCAAAAGGCGCTTATCTTCAATCTAGGTGTTTCTGCGTGCTGCTCCGGCCCAAAGAGTGCCCGGCGGAAAACGACAACGCAGGCATGTCGGGTGCCACTGTCTGCACCTGCACAGAAAGTTTTGAGCAGATATCTTCTTTCGTTCGGCCGGAATTGCAAGACGTTTGTGCATCTTCAATATTGGTCGCGGTCAATGTCAAAAAGCCCTTATCAGCAATCTAGGTGTTCCTGCGTGCTGCGCCGGCCCAAAGAGTGCCCGGCTGAAAATGACAACGCAGCCATGTCGGGTGCCACTGTCTGCACCTGCACAGAAAGTTTTCAGCAGATATCTCCTTCCGTTCTGCCGGAATTGAAAGAAGATTGTGCATCTTCTATGTTCGTCGCGGTCAATGGCAAAAGGCGCTTATCTTAAATCTAGGTGTTTCTGCGTGCTGCTCCGGCCCAAAGAGTGCCCGGCGGAAAACGACAACGCAGGCATGTCGGGTGCCACTGTCTACACCTGCACAGAAAGTTTTGAGCAGATATCTCCTTCCTTTCGGCCGGAATTGAAAGAAGATTGTGCATCTTCAATGTAGGTCGCGGTCAATGACAAAAAGGCGCTTATTTTCAATCTAGGTGTTTCTGCGTGCTGCGCCGGCCCAAAGAGTGCCCGGCTGAAAACGACAACGCAGGCATGTCGGGTGCCACTGTCTGCACCTGCACAGAAAGGTTTGAGCAGATATCTCCTTCCGTTCGGCCGGAATTGAAAGAAGATTGTGCATCTTCTATGTTCGTCGCGGTCAATGGCAAAAGGCGCTTATCTTCAATCTAGGTGTTTCTGCGTGCTGCTCCGGCCCAAAGAGTGCCCGGCTGAAAACGACAACGCAGGCATGTCGGGTGCCACTGTCTGCACCTGCACAGAAAGTTTTGAGCAGATATCTCCTTCCATTCGGCCGGAATTGCAAGAAGTTTGTGCATCTTCTATGTTCGTCGCGGTCAATGGCAAAAGGCGCTTATCTTCAATCTAGGTGTTTCTGCGTGCTGCTCCGGCCCAAAGAGTGCCCGGCGGAAAACGACAACGCAGGCATGTCGGGTGCCACTGTCTGCACCTGCACAGAAAGTTTTGAGCAGATATCTTCTTTCGTTCTGCCGGAATTGAAAGACGTTTGTGCATCTTCAATGTAGGTCGCGGTCAATGACAAAAAGGCGCTTATCTTCAATCTAGGTGTTTCTGCGTGCTGCGCCGGCCCAAAGAGTGCCCGACTGAAAACGACAACGCAGGCATGTCGGGTGCCACTGTCTGCACCTGCACAGAAAGTTTTGAGCAGATATCTCCTTCCATTCGGCCGGAATTGCAAGAAGTTTGTGCATCTTCTATGTTCGTCGCGGTCAATGGCAAAAGGCGCTTATCTTCAATCTAGGTGTTTCTGCGTGCTGCTCCGGCCCAAAGAGTGCCCGGCGGAAAACGACAACGCAGGCATGTCGGGTGCCACTGTCTACACCTGCACAGAAAGTTTTGAGCAGATATCTCCTTCCATTCGGCCGGAATTGCAAGACGTTTGTGCATCTTCTATGTTCGTCGCGGTCAATGGCAAAAGGCGCTTATCTTCAATCTAGGTGTTTCTGCGTGCTGCGCCAGCCCAAAGAGTGCCCGGCGGAAAACGACAACGCAGGCATGTCGGGTGCCACTGTCTACACCTGCACAGAAAGTTTTGAGCAGATATCTCCTTCCATTCGGCCGGAATTGCAAGACGTTTGTGCATCTTCTATGTTCGTCGCGGTCAATGGCAAAAGGCGCTTATCTTCAATCTAGGTGTTTCTGCGTGCTGCTCCGGCCCAAAGAGTGCCCGGCGGAAAACGACAACGCAGGCATGTCGGGTGCCACTGTCTGCACCTGCACAGAAAGTTTTGAGCAGATATCTTCTTTCGTTCGGCCGGAATTGCAAGACGTTTGTGCATCTTCAATATTGGTCGCGGTCAATGTCAAAAAGCCCTTATCAGCAATCTAGGTGTTTCTGCGTGCTGCGCCAGCCCAAAGAGTGCCCGGCGGAAAACGACAACGCAGGCATGTCGGGTGCCACTGTCTACACCTGCACAGAAAGTTTTGAGCAGATATCTCCTTCCATTCGGCCGGAATTGCAAGACGTTTGTGCATCTTCTATGTTCGTCGCGGTCAATGGCAAAAGGCGCTTATCTTCAATCTAGGTGTTTCTGCGTGCTGCGCCAGCCCAAAGAGTGCCCGGCGGAAAACGACAACGCAGGCATGTCGGGTGCCACTGTCTACACCTGCACAGAAAGTTTTGAGCAGATATCTCCTTCCATTCGGCCGGAATTGCAAGACGTTTGTGCATCTTCTATGTTCGTCGCGGTCAATGGCAAAAGGCGCTTATCTTCAATCTAGGTGTTTCTGCGTGCTGCTCCGGCCCAAAGAGTGCCCGGCGGAAAACGACAACGCAGGCATGTCGGGTGCCACTGTCTGCACCTGCACAGAAAGTTTTGAGCAGATATCTTCTTTCGTTCGGCCGGAATTGCAAGACGTTTGTGCATCTTCAATATTGGTCGCGGTCAATGTCAAAAAGCCCTTATCAGCAATCTAGGTGTTTCTGCGTGCTGCGCCAGCCCAAAGAGTGCCCGGCGGAAAACGACAACGCAGGCATGTCGGGTGCCACTGTCTACACCTGCACAGAAAGTTTTGAGCAGATATCTCCTTCCATTCGGCCGGAATTGCAAGACGTTTGTGCATCTTCTATGTTCGTCGCGGTCAATGGCAAAAGGCGCTTATCTTCAATCTAGGTGTTTCTGCGTGCTGCGCCAGCCCAAAGAGTGCCCGGCGGAAAACGACAACGCAGGCATGTCGGGTGCCACTGTCTACACCTGCACAGAAAGTTTTGAGCAGATATCTCCTTCCATTCGGCCGGAATTGCAAGACGTTTGTGCATCTTCTATGTTCGTCGCGGTCAATGGCAAAAGGCGCTTATCTTCAATCTAGGTGTTTCTGCGTGCTGCTCCGGCCCAAAGAGTGCCCGGCGGAAAACGACAACGCAGGCATGTCGGGTGCCACTGTCTGCACCTGCACAGAAAGTTTTGAGCAGATATCTTCTTTCGTTCGGCCGGAATTGCAAGACGTTTGTGCATCTTCAATATTGGTCGCGGTCAATGTCAAAAAGCCCTTATCAGCAATCTAGGTGTTTCTGCGTGCTGCGCCGGCCCAAAGAGTGCCCGGCGGAAAACGACAACGCAGGCATGTCGGGTGCCACTGTCTACACCTGCACAGAAAGTTTTGAGCAGATATCTCCTTCCTTTCGGCCGGAATTGAAAGAAGATTGTGCATCTTCAATGTAGGTCGCGGTCAATGACAAAAAGGCGCTTATCTTCAATCTAGGTGTTTCTGCGTGCTGCGCCGGCCCAAAGAGTGCCCGGCTGAAAACGACAACGCAGGCATGTCGGGTGCCACTGTCTGCACCTGCACAGAAAGGTTTGAGCAGATATCTCCTTCCTTTCGGCCGGAATTGAAAGAAGATTGTGCATCTTCAATGTAGGTCGCGGTCAATGACAAAAAGGCGCTTATCTTCAATCTAAGTGTTTCTGCGTGCTGCGCCGGCCCAAAGAGTGCCCGGCGGAAAACGACAACGCAGGCATGTCGGGTGCCACTGTCTGCACCTGCACAGAAAGTTTTGAGCAGATATCTTCTTTCGTTCGGCCGGAATTGCAAGACATTTGTGCATCTTCAATATTGGTCGCGGTCAATGTCAAAAAGCCCTTATCTGCAATCTAGGTGTTTCTGCGTGCTGCGCCGGCCCAAAGAGTGCCCGGCTGAAAACGACAACGCAGGCATGTCGGGTGCCACTGTCTGCACCTGCACAGAAAGTTTTGAGCAGATATCTCCTTCCGTTCTGCCGGAATTGAAAGAAGATTGTGCATCTTCTATGTTCGTCGCGGTCAATGGCAAAAGGCGCTTATCTTCAATCTAGGTGTTTCTGCATGCTGCTCCGGCCCAAAGAGTGCCCGGCGGAAAACGACAAAGCAGGCATGTCAGGTGCCACTGTCTACACCTGCACAGAGAGTTTTGAGCAGATATCTCCTTCCTTTCGGCCGGAATTGAAAGAAGATTGTGCATCTTCAATGTAGGTCGCGGTCAATGACAAAAAGGCGCTTATCTTCAATCTAGGTGTTTCTGCGTGCTGCGCCGGCCCAAAGAGTGCCCGGCTGAAAACGACAACGCAGGCATGTCGGGTGCCACTGTCTGCACCTGCACAGAAAGTTTTGAGCAGATATCTCCTTCCGTTCTGCCGGAATTGAAAGAAGATTGTGCATCTTCTATGTAGGTCGCGGTCAATGACAAAAAGGCGCTTATCTTCAATCTAGGTGTTTCTGCGTGCTGCGCCGGCCCAAAGAGTGCCCGGCTGAAAACGACAACGCAGGCATGTCGGGTGCCACTGTCTGCACCTGCACAGAAAGGTTTGAGCAGATATCTCCTTCCGTTCGGCCGGAATTGAAAGAAGATTGTGCATCTTCTATGTTCGTCGCGGTCAATGGCAAAAGGCGCTTATCTTCAATCTAGGTGTTTCTGCGTGCTGCTCCGGCCCAAAGAGTGCCCGGCGGAAAACGACAACGCAGGCATGTCGGGTGCCACTGTCTACACCTGCACAGAAAGTTTTGAGCAGATATCTCCTTCCATTCGGCCGGAATTGCAAGACGTTTGTGCATCTTCAATATTGGTCGCGGTCAATGTCAAAAAGCCCTTATCTGCAATATAGGTGTTTCTGCGTGCTGCGCCGGCCCAAAGAGTGCCCGGCTGAAAACGACAACGCAGGCATGTCGGGTGCCACTGTCTGCACCTGCACAGAAAGGTTTGAGCAGATATCTCCTTCCGTTCGGCCGGAATTGAAAGATGATTGTGCATCTTCTATGTTCGTCGCGGTCAATGGCAAAAGGCGCTTATCTTCAATCTAGGTGTTTCTGCGTGCTGCTCCGGCCCAAAGAGTGCCCGGCGGAAAACGACAACGCAGGCATGTCGGGTGCCACTGTCTACACCTGCACAGAAAGTTTTGAGCAGATATCTCCTTCCTTTCGGCCGGAATTGAAAGAAGATTGTGCATCTTCAATGTAGGTCGCGGTCAATGACAAAAAGGCGCTTATCTTCAATCTAGGTGTTTCTGCGTGCTGCGCCGGCCCAAAGAGTGCCCGGCGGAAAACGACAACGCAGGCATGTCGGGTGCCACTGTCTGCACCTGCACAGAAAGTTTTGAGCAGATATCTTCTTTCGTTCGGCCGGAATTGCAAGACATTTGTGCATCTTCAATATTGGTCGCGGTCAATGTCAAAAAGCCCTTATCTGCAATCTAGGTGTTTCTGCGTGCTGCGCCGGCCCAAAGAGTGCCCGGCTGAAAACGACAACGCAGGCATGTCGGGTGCCACTGTCTGCACCTGCACAGAAAGTTTTGAGCAGATATCTCCTTCCATTCGGCCGGAATTGCAAGACGTTTGTGCATCTTCTATTTTCGTCGCGGTCAATAGCAAAAGGCGCTTATCTTCAATCTAGGTGTTTCTGCGTGCTGCTCCGGCCCAAAGAGTGCCCGGCGGAAAACGACAACGCAGGCATGTCGGGTGCCACTGTCTACACCTGCACAGAAAGTTTTGAGCAGATATCTCCTTCCTTTCGGCCGGAATTGAAAGAAGATTGTGCATCTTCAATGTAGGTCGCGGTCAATGACAAAAAGGCGCTTATCTTCAATCTAGGTGTTTCTGCGTGCTGCGCCGGCCCAACGAGTGCCCGGCTGAAAACGACAACGCAGGCATGTCGGGTGCCACTGTCTGCACCTGCACAGAAAGTTTTGAGCAGATATCTCCTTCCGTTCTGCCGGAATTGAAAGAAGATTGTGCATCTTCTATGTTCGTCGCGGTCAATGGCAAAAGGCGCTTATCTTCAATCTAGGTGTTTCTGCGTGCTGCTCCGGCGCAAAGAGTGCCCGGCGGAAAACGACAACGCAGGCATGTCGGGTGCCACTGTCTGCACCTGCACAGAAAGTTTTGAGCAGATATCTCCTTCCATTCGGCCGGAATTGCAAGACGTTTGTGCATCTTCTATGTTCGTCGCGGTCAATGGCAAAAGGCGCTTATCTTCAATCTAGGTGTTTCTGCGTGCTGCGCCGGCCCAAAGAGTGCCCGGCGGAAAACGACAACGCAGGCATGTCGGGTGCCACTGTCTGCACCTGCACAGAAAGTTTTGAGCAGATATCTTCTTTCGTTCGGCCGGAATTGCAAGACGTTTGTGCATCTTCAATATTGGTCGCGGTCAATGTCAAAAAGCCCTTATCTGCAATCTAGGTGTTTCTGCGTGTTGCGCCGGCCCAAAGAGTGCCCGGCGGAAAACGACAACGCAGGCATGTCGGGTGCCACTGTCTGCACCTGCACAGAAAGTTTTGAGCAGATATCTTCTTTCGTTCGGCCGGAATTGCAAGACGTTTGTGCATCTTCAATATTGGTCGCGGTCAATGTCAAAAAGCCCTTTTCTGCAATCTAGGTGTTTCTGCGTGCTGCGCCGGCCCAAAGAGTGCCCGGCTGAAAACGACAACGCAGGCATGTCGGGTGCCACTGTCTGCACCTGCACAGAAAGTTTTGAGCAGATATCTCCTTCCGTTCTGCCGGAATTGAAAGAAGATTGTGCATCTTCTATGTTCGTCGCGGTCAATGGCAAAAGGCGCTTATCTTCAATCTAGGTGTTTCTGCGTGCTGCTCCGGCCCAAAGAGTGCCCGGCGGAAAACGACAACGCAGGCATGTCGGGTGCCACTGTCTGCACCTGCACAGAAAGTTTTGAGCAGATATCTCCTTCCTTTCGGCCGGAATTGAAAGAAGATTGTGCATCTTCAATGTAGGTCGCGGTCAATGACAAAAAGGCGCTTATCTTCAATCTAGGTGTTTCTGCGTGCTGCGCCGGCCCAAAGAGTGCCCGGCTGAAAACGACAACGCAGGCATGTCGGGTGCCACTGTCTGCACCTGCACAGAAAGGTTTGAGCAGATATCTCCTTCCTTTCGGCCGGAATTGAAAGAAGATTGTGCATCTTCAATGTAGGTCGCGGTCAATGACAAAAAGGCGCTTATCTTCAATCTAGGTGTTTCTGCGTGCTGCGCCGGCCCAAAGAGTGCCCGGCGGAAAACGACAACGCAGGCATGTCGGGTGCCACTGTCTGCACCTGCACAGAAAGTTTTGAGCAGATATCTTCTTTCGTTCGGCCGGAATTGCAAGACATTTGTGCATCTTCAATATTGGTCGCGGTCAATGTCAAAAAGCCCTTATCTGCAATCTAGGTGTTTCTGCGTGCTGCGCCGGCCCAAAGAGTGCCCGGCTGAAAACGACAACGCAGGCATGTCGGGTGCCACTGTCTGCACCTGCACAGAAAGTTTTGAGCAGATATCTCCTTCCGTTCTGCCGGAATTGAAAGAAGATTGTGCATCTTCTATGTTCGTCGCGGTCAATGGCAAAAGGCGCTTATCTTCAATCTAGGTGTTTCTGCATGCTGCTCCGGCCCAAAGAGTGCCCGGCGGAAAACGACAAAGCAGGCATGTCAGGTGCCACTGTCTACACCTGCACAGAGAGTTTTGAGCAGATATCTCCTTCCTTTCGGCCGGAATTGAAAGAAGATTGTGCATCTTCAATGTAGGTCGCGGTCAATGACAAAAAGGCGCTTATCTTCAATCTAGGTGTTTCTGCGTGCTGCGCCGGCCCAAAGAGTGCCCGGCTGAAAACGACAACGCAGGCATGTCGGGTGCCACTGTCTGCACCTGCACAGAAAGTTTTGAGCAGATATCTCCTTCCTTTCGGCCGGAATTGAAAGAAGATTGTGCATCTTCAATGTAGGTCGCGGTCAATGACAAAAAGGCGCTTATCTTCAATCTAGGTGTTTCTGCGTGCTGCGCCGGCCCAAAGAGTGCCCGGCGGAAAACGACAACGCAGGCATGTCGGGTGCCACTGTCTGCACCTGCACAGAAAGTTTTGAGCAGATATCTTCTTTCGTTCGGCCGGAATTGCAAGACGTTTGTGCATCTTCAATATTGGTCGCGGTCAATGTCAAAAAGCCCTTATCTGCAATCTAGGTGTTTCTGCGTGCTGCGCCGGCCCAAAGAGTGCCCGGCTGAAAACGACAACGCAGGCATGTCGGGTGCCACTGTCTGCATCTGCACAGAAAGGTTTGAGCAGATATCTCCTTCCGTTCGGCCGGAATTGAAAGAAGATTGTGCATCTTCTATGTTCGTCGCGGTCATTGGCAAAAGGCGCTTATCTTCAATCTAGGTGTTTCTGCGTGCTGCTCCGGCCCAAAGAGTGCCCGGCGGAAAACGACAACGCAGGCATGTCGGGTGCCACTGTCTACACCTGCACAGAAAGTTTTGAGCAGATATCTCCTTCCATTCGGCCGGAATTGCAAGACGTTTGTGCATCTTCAATATTGGTCGCGGTCAATGTCAAAAAGCCCTTATCTGCAATCTAGGTGTTTCTGCGTGCTGCGCCTGCCCAAAGAGTGCCCGGCTGAAAACGACAACGCAGGCATGTCGGGTGCCACTGTCTGCACCTGCACAGAAAGTTTTGAGCAGATATCTCCTTCCGTTCTGCCGGAATTGAAAGAAGATTGTGCATCTTCTATGTAGGTCGCGGTCAATGACAAAAAGGCGCTTATCTTCAATCTAGGTGTTTCTGCGTGCTGCGCCGGCCCAAAGAGTGCCCGGCTGAAAACGACAACGCAGGCATGTCGGGTGCCACTGTCTGCACCTGCACAGAAAGGTTTGAGCAGATATCTCCTTCCGTTCGGCCGGAATTGAAAGAAGATTGTGCATCTTCTATGTTCGTCGCGGTCAATGGCAAAAGGCGCTTATCTTCAATCTAGGTGTTTCTGCGTGCTGCTCCGGCCCAAAGAGTGCCCGGCGGAAAACGACAACGCAGGCATGTCGGGTGCCACTGTCTACACCTGCACAGAAAGTTTTGAGCAGATATCTCCTTCCATTCGGCCGGAATTGCAAGACGTTTGTGCATCTTCAATATTGGTCGCGGTCAATGTCAAAAAGCCCTTATCTGCAATATAGGTGTTTCTGCGTGCTGCGCCGGCCCAAAGAGTGCCCGGCTGAAAACGACAACGCAGGCATGTCGGGTGCCACTGTCTGCACCTGCACAGAACGGTTTGAGCAGATATCTCCTTCCGTTCGGCCGGAATTGAAAGATGATTGTGCATCTTCTATGTTCGTCGCGGTCAATGGCAAAAGGCGCTTATCTTCAATCTAGGTGTTTCTGCGTGCTGCTCCGGCCCAAAGAGTGCCCGGCGGAAAACGACAACGCAGGCATGTCGGGTGCCACTGTCTACACCTGCACAGAAAGTTTTGAGCAGATATCTCCTTCCTTTCGGCCGGAATTGAAAGAAGATTGTGCATCTTCAATGTAGGTCGCGGTCAATGACAAAAAGGCGCTTATCTTCAATCTAGGTGTTTCTGCGTGCTGCGCCGGCCCAAAGAGTGCCCGGCGGAAAACGACAACGCAGGCATGTCGGGTGCCACTGTCTGCACCTGCACAGAAAGTTTTGAGCAGATATCTTCTTTCGTTCGGCCGGAATTGCAAGACATTTGTGCATCTTCAATATTGGTCGCGGTCAATGTCAAAAAGCCCTTATCTGCAATCTAGGTGTTTCTGCGTGCTGCGCCGGCCCAAAGAGTGCCCGGCTGAAAACGACAACGCAGGCATGTCGGGTGCCACTGTCTGCACCTGCACAGAAAGTTTTGAGCAGATATCTCCTTCCATTCGGCCGGAATTGCAAGACGTTTGTGCATCTTCTATTTTCGTCGCGGTCAATAGCAAAAGGCGCTTATCTTCAATCTAGGTGTTTCTGCGTGCTGCTCCGGCCCAAAGAGTGCCCGGCGGAAAACGACAACGCAGGCATGTCGGGTGCCACTGTCTGCACAGAAAGTTTTGAGCAGATATCTTCTTTCGTTCGGCCGGAATTGCAAGACGTTTGTGCATCTTCAATATTGGTCGCGGTCAATGTCAAAAAGCCCTTATCAGCAATCTAGGTGTTTCTGCGTGCTGCGCCGGCCCAAAGAGTGCCCGGCTGAAAATGACAACGCAGGCATGTCGGGTGCCACTGCCTGCACCTGCACAGAAAGTTTTGAGCAGATATCTCCTTCCGTTCTGCCGGAATTGAAAGAAGATTGTGCATCTTCTATGTTCGTCGCGGTCAATGGCAAAAGGCGCTTATCTTCAATCTAGGTGTTTCTGCGTGCTGCTCCGGCCCAAAGAGTGCCCGGCGGAAAACGACAACGCAGGCATGTCGGGTGCCACTGTCTACACCTGCACAGAAAGTTTTGAGCAGATATCTCCTTCCTTTCGGCCGGAATTGAAAGAAGATTGTGCATCTTCAATGTAGGTCGCGGTCAATGACAAAAAGGCGCTTATCTTCAATCTAGGTGTTTCTGCGTGCTGCGCCGGCCCAACGAGTGCCCGGCTGAAAACGACAACGCAGGCATGTCGGGTGCCACTGTCTGCACCTGCACAGAAAGTTTTGAGCAGATATCTCCTTCCGTTCTGCCGGAATTGAAAGAAGATTGTGCATCTTCTATGTTCGTCGCGGTCAATGGCAAAAGGCGCTTATCTTCAATCTAGGTGTTTCTGCGTGCTGCTCCGGCGCAAAGAGTGCCCGGCGGAAAACGACAACGCAGGCATGTCGGGTGCCACTGTCTGCACCTGCACAGAAAGTTTTGAGCAGATATCTCCTTCCATTCGGCCGGAATTGCAAGACGTTTGTGCATCTTCTATGTTCGTCGCGGTCAATGGCAAAAGGCGCTTATCTTCAATCTAGGTGTTTCTGCGTGCTGCGCCGGCCCAAAGAGTGCCCGGCGGAAAACGACAACGCAGGCATGTCGGGTGCCACTGTCTGCACCTGCACAGAAAGTTTTGAGCAGATATCTTCTTTCGTTCGGCCGGAATTGCAAGACGTTTGTGCATCTTCAATATTGGTCGCGGTCAATGTCAAAAAGCCCTTATCTGCAATCTAGGTGTTTCTGCGTGTTGCGCCGGCCCAAAGAGTGCCCGGCGGAAAACGACAACGCAGGCATGTCGGGTGCCACTGTCTGCACCTGCACAGAAAGTTTTGAGCAGATATCTTCTTTCGTTCTGCCGGAATTGAAAGACGTTTGTGCATCTTCAATGTAGGTCGCGGTCAATGACAAAAAGGCGCTTATCTTCAATCTAGGTGTTTCTGCGTGCTGCGCCGGCCCAAAGAGTGCCCGACTGAAAACGACAACGCAGGCATGTCGGGTGCCACTGTCTGCACCTGCACAGAAAGTTTTGAGCAGATATCTCCTTCCATTCGGCCGGAATTGCAAGAAGTTTGTGCATCTTCTATGTTCGTCGCGGTCAATGGCAAAAGGCGCTTATCTTCAATCTAGGTGTTTCTGCGTGCTGCTCCGGCCCAAAGAGTGCCCGGCGGAAAACGACAACGCAGGCATGTCGGGTGCCACTGTCTACACCTGCACAGAAAGTTTTGAGCAGATATCTCCTTCCTTTCGGCCGGAATTGAAAGAAGATTGTGCATCTTCAATGTAGGTCGCGGTCAATGACAAAAAGGCGCTTATCTTCAATCTAGGTGTTTCTGCGTGCTGCGCCGGCCCAAAGAGTGCCCGGCGGAAAACGACAACGCAGGCATGTCGGGTGCCACTGTCTGCACCTGCACAGAAAGTTTTGAGCAGATATCTTCTTTCGTTCGGCCGGAATTGCAAGACATTTGTGCATCTTCAATATTGGTCGCGGTCAATGTCAAAAAGCCCTTATCTGCAATCTAGGTGTTTCTGCGTGCTGCGCCGGCCCAAAGGGTGCCCGGCTGAAAACGACAACGCAGGCATGTCGGGTGCCACTGTCTGCACCTGCACAGAAAGTTTTGAGCAGATATCTTCTTTCGTTCGGCCGGAATTGCAAGACGTTTGTGCATCTTCAATATTGGTCGCGGTCAATGTCAAAAAGCCCTTATCTGCAATCTAGGTGTTTCTGCGTGCTGCGCCGGCCCAAAGAGTGCCCGGCTGAAAACGACAACGCAGGCATGTCGGGTGCCACTGTCTGCACCTGCACAGAAAGTTTTGAGCAGATATCTCCTTCCGTTCTGCCGGAATTGAAAGAAGATTGTGCATCTTCTATGTTCGTCGCGGTCAATGGCAAAAGGCGCTTATCTTCAATCTAGGTGTTTCTGCATGCTGCTCCGGCCCAAAGAGTGCCCGGCGGAAAACGACATAGCAGGCATGTCGGGTGCCACTGTCTACACCTGCACAGAAAGTTTTGAGCAGATATCTCCTTCCTTTCGGGCGGAATTGAAAGAAGATTGTGCATCTTCAATGTAGGTCGCGGTCAATGACAAAAAGGCGCTTATCTTCAATCTAGGTGTTTCTGCCTGCTGCGCCGGCCCAAAGAGTGCCCGGCTGAAAACGACAACGCAGGCATGTCGGGTGCCACTGTCTGCACCTGCACAGAAAGTTTTGAGCAGATATTTCCTTCCTTTCGGCCGGAATTGAAAGAAGATTGTGCATCTTCAATGTAGGTCGCAGTCAATGACAAAAAGGCGCTTATCTTCAATCTAGGTGTTTCTGCGTGCTGCGCCGGCCCAAAGAGTGCCCGGCGGAAAACGACAACGCAGGCATGTCGGGTGCCACTGTCTGCACCTGCACAGAAAGTTTTGAGCAGATATCTTCTTTCGTTCGGCCGGAATTGCAAGACGTTTGTGCATCTTCAATATTGGTCGCGGTCAATGTCAAAAAGCCCTTATCTGCAATCTAGGTGTTTCTGCGTGCTGCGCCGGCCCAAAGAGTGCCCGGCTGAAAACGACAACGCAGGCATGTCGGGTGCCACTGTCTGCACCTGCACAGAAAGTTTTGAGCAGATATCTCCTTCCGTTCTGCCGGAATTGAAAGAAGATTGTGCATCTTCTATCTTCCTCGCGGTCAATGGCAAAAGGCGCTTATCTTCAATCTAGGTGTTTCTGCGTGCTGCGCCGGCCCAAAGAGTGCCCGGCGGAAAACGACAACGCAGGCATGTCGGGTGCCACTGTCTACACCTGCACAGAAAGTTTTGAGCAGATATCTCCTTCCTTTCGGCCAGAATTGAAAGAAGATTGTGCATCTTCAATGTAGGTCGCGGTCAATGACAAAAAGGCGCTTATCTTCAATCTAGGTGTTTCTGCGTGCTGCGCCGGCCCAAAGAGTGCCCGGCTGAAAACGACAACGCAGGCATGTCGGGTGCAACTGTCTACACCTGCACAGAAAGTTTTGAGCAGATATCTCCTTCCTTTCGGCCGGAATTGAAAGAAGATTGTGCATCTTCAATGTAGGTCGCGGTCAATGACAAAAAGGCGCTTATCTTCAATCTAGGTGTTTCTGCGTGCTGCGCCGGCCCAAAGAGTGTTCGGCGGAAAACGACAACGCAGGCATGTCGGGTGCCACTGTCTGCACTTGCACAGCAAGTTTTGAGCAGATATCTCCTTCCGTTCGGCCGGAATTGAAAGAAGATTGTGCATCTTCAATGTAGGTCGCGGTCAATGACAAAAAGGCGCTTATCTTCAATCTAGGTGTTTCTGCGTGCTGCGCCGGCCCAAAGAGTGCCCGGCTGAAAACGACAACGCAGGCATGTCGGGTGCCACTGTCTGCACCTGCACAGAAAGTTTTGAGCAGATATCTCCTTCCTTTCGGCCGGAATTGAAAGAAGATTGTGCATCTTCAATGTAGGTCGCGGTCAATGACAAAAAGGCGCTTATCTTCAATCTAGGTGTTTCTGCGTGCTGCGCCGGCCCAAAGAGTGCCCGGCGGAAAACGACAACGCAGGCATGTCGGGTGCCACTGTCTGCACCTGCACAGAAAGTTTTGAGCAGATATCTTCTTTCGTTCGGCCGGAATTGCAAGACGTTTGTGCATCTTCAATATTGGTCGCGGTCAATGTCAAAAAGCCCTTATCTGCAATCTAGGTGTTTCTGCGTGCTGCGCCGGCCCAAAGAGTGCCCGGCTGAAAACGACAACGCAGGCATGTCGGGTGCCACTGTCTGCATCTGCACAGAAAGGTTTGAGCAGATATCTCCTTCCGTTCGGCCGGAATTGAAAGAAGATTGTGCATCTTCTATGTTCGTCGCGGTCATTGGCAAAAGGCGCTTATCTTCAATCTAGGTGTTTCTGCGTGCTGCTCCGGCCCAAAGAGTGCCCGGCGGAAAACGACAACGCAGACATGTCGGGTGCCACTGTCTACACCTGCACAGAAAGTTTTGAGCAGATATCTCCTTCCATTTGGCCGGAATTGCAAGACGTTTGTGCATCTTCAATATTGGTCGCGGTCAATGTCAAAAAGCCCTTATCTGCAATCTAGGTGTTTCTGCGTGCTGCGCCTGCCCAAAGAGTGCCCGGCTGAAAACGACAACGCAGGCATGTCGGGTGCCACTGTCTGCACCTGCACAGAAAGTTTTGAGCAGATATCTCCTTCCGTTCTGCCGGAATTGAAAGAAGATTGTGCATCTTCTATGTAGGTCGCGGTCAATGACAAAAAGGCGCTTATCTTCAATCTAGGTGTTTCTGCGTGCTGCGCCGGCCAAAAGAGTGCCCGGCTGAAAACGACAACGCAGGCATGTCGGGTGCCACTGTCTGCACCTGCACAGAAAGGTTTGAGCAGATATCTCCTTCCGTTCGGCCGGAATTGAAAGAAGATTGTGCATCTTCTATGTTCGTCGCGGTCAATGGCAAAAGGCGCTTATCTTCAATCTAGGTGTTTCTGCGTGCTGCTCCGGCCCAAAGAGTGCCCGGCGGAAAACGACAACGCAGGCATGTCGGGTGCCACTGTCTACACCTGCACAGAAAGTTTTGAGCAGATATCTCCTTCCATTCGGCCGGAATTGCAAGACGTTTGTGCATCTTCTATGTTCGTCGCGGTCAATGGCAAAAGGCGCTTATCTTCAATCTAGGTGTTTCTGCGTGCTGCGCCAGCCCAAAGAGTGCCCGGCGGAAAACGACAACGCAGGCATGTCGGGTGCCACTGTCTGCACCTGCACAGAAAGTTTTGAGCAGATATCTCCTTCCATTCGGCCGGAATTGCAAGAAGTTTGTGCATCTTCTATGTTCGTCGCGGTCAATGGCAAAAGGCGCTTATCTTCAATCTAGGTGTTTCTGCGTGCTGCTCCGGCCCAAAGAGTGCCCGGCGGAAAACGACAACGCAGGCATGTCGGGTGCCACTGTCTGCACCTGCACAGAAAGTTTTGAGCAGATATCTTCTTTCGTTCTGCCGGAATTGAAAGACGTTTGTGCATCTTCAATGTAGGTCGCGGTCAATGACAAAAAGGCGCTTATCTTCAATCTAGGTGTTTCTGCGTGCTGCTCCGGCCCAAAGAGTGCCCGGCGGAAAACGACAACGCAGGCATGTCGGGTGCCACTGTCTACGCCTGCACAGAAAGTTTTGAGCAGATATCTCCTTCCTTTCGGCCGGAATTGAAAGAAGATTGTGCATCTTCAATGTAGGTCGCGGTAAATGACAAAAAGGCGCTTATCTTCAATCTAGGTGTTTCTGCGTGCTGCGCCGGCCCAAAGAGTGCCCGGCGGAAAACGACAACGCAGGCATGTCGGGTGCCACTGTCTGCACCTGCACAGAAAGTTTTGAGCAGATATCTCCTTCCGTTCGGCCGGAATTGAAAGAAGATTGTGCATCTTCTATGTTCGTCGCGGTCAATGGCAAAAGGCGCTTATCTTCAATCTAGGTGTTTCTGCGTGCTGCTCCGGCCCAAAGAGTGCCCGGCGGAAAACGACAACGCAGGCATGTCGGGTGCCACTGTCTACACCTGCACAGAAAGTTTTGAGCAGATATCTCCTTCCATTCGGCCGGAATTGCAAGACGTTTGTGCATCTTCAATATTGGTCGCGGTCAATGTCAAAAAGCCCTTATCTGCAATCTAGGTGTTTCTGCGTGCTGCGCCGGCCCAAAGAGTGCCCGGCTGAAAACGACAACGCAGGCATGTCGGGTGCCACTGTCTGCATCTGCACAGAAAGGTTTGAGCAGATATCTCCTTCCGTTCGGCCGGAATTGAAAGAAGATTGTGCATCTTCTATGTTCGTCGCGGTCAATGGCAAAAGGCGCTTATCTTCAATCTAGGTGTTTCTGCGTGCTGCTCCGGCCCAAAGAGTTCCCGGCGGAAAACGACAACGCAGGCATGTCGGGTGCCACTGTCTACACCTGCACAGAAAGTTTTGAGCAGATATCTCCTTCCATTCGGCCGGAATTGCAAGACGTTTGTGCATCTTCTATTTTCGTCGCGGTCAATGGCAAAAGGCGCTTATCTTCAATCTAGGTGTTTCTGCGTGCTGCTCCGGCCCAAAGAGTGCCCGGCGGAAAACGACAACGCAGGCATGTCGGGTGCCACTGTCTGCACCTGCACAGAAAGTTTTGAGCAGATATCTTCTTTCGTTCGGCCGGAATTGCAAGACGTTTGTGCATCTTCAATATTGGTCGCGGTCAATGTCAAAAAGCCCTTATCAGCAATCTAGGTGTTCCTGCGTGCTGCGCCGGCCCAAAGAGTGCCCGGCTGAAAATGACAACGCAGCCATGTCGGGTGCCACTGTCTGCACCTGCACAGAAAGTTTTCAGCAGATATCTCCTTCCGTTCTGCCGGAATTGAAAGAAGATTGTGCATCTTCTATGTTCGTCGCGGTCAATGGCAAAAGGCGCTTATCTTCAATCTAGGTGTTTCTGCGTGCTGCTCCGGCCCAAAGAGTGCCCGGCGGAAAACGACAACGCAGGCATGTCGGGTGCCACTGTCTACACCTGCACAGAAAGTTTTGAGCAGATATCTCCTTCCTTTCGGCCGGAATTGAAAGAAGATTGTGCATCTTCAATGTAGGTCGCGGTCAATGACAAAAAGGCGCTTATTTTCAATCTAGGTGTTTCTGCGTGCTGCGCCGGCCCAAAGAGTGCCCGGCTGAAAACGACAACGCAGGCATGTCGGGTGCCACTGTCTGCACCTGCACAGAAAGGTTTGAGCAGATATCTCCTTCCGTTCGGCCGGAATTGAAAGAAGATTGTGCATCTTCTATGTTCGTCGCGGTCAATGGCAAAAGGCGCTTATCTTCAATCTAGGTGTTTCTGCGTGCTGCTCCGGCCCAAAGAGTGCCCGGCTGAAAACGACAACGCAGGCATGTCGGGTGCCACTGTCTGCACCTGCACAGAAAGTTTTGAGCAGATATCTCCTTCCATTCGGCCGGAATTGCAAGAAGTTTGTGCATCTTCTATGTTCGTCGCGGTCAATGGCAAAAGGCGCTTATCTTCAATCTAGGTGTTTCTGCGTGCTGCTCCGGCCCAAAGAGTGCCCGGCGGAAAACGACAACGCAGGCATGTCGGGTGCCACTGTCTGCACCTGCACAGAAAGTTTTGAGCAGATATCTTCTTTCGTTCTGCCAGAATTGAAAGACGTTTGTGCATCTTCAATGTAGGTCGCGGTCAATGACAAAAAGGCGCTTATCTTCAATCTAGGTGTTTCTGCGTGCTGCGCCGGCCCAAAGAGTGCCCGACTGAAAACGACAACGCAGGCATGTCGGGTGCCACTGTCTGCACCTGCACAGAAAGTTTTGAGCAGATATCTCCTTCCATTCGGCCGGAATTGCAAGAAGTTTGTGCATCTTCTATGTTCGTCGCGGTCAATGGCAAAAGGCGCTTATCTTCAATCTAGGTGTTTCTGCGTGCTGCTCCGGCCCAAAGAGTGCCCGGCGGAAAACGACAACGCAGGCATGTCGGGTGCCACTGTCTACACCTGCACAGAAAGTTTTGAGCAGATATCTCCTTCCATTCGGCCGGAATTGCAAGACGTTTGTGCATCTTCTATGTTCGTCGCGGTCAATGGCAAAAGGCGCTTATCTTCAATCTAGGTGTTTCTGCGTGCTGCGCCAGCCCAAAGAGTGCCCGGCGGAAAACGACAACGCAGGCATGTCGGGTGCCACTGTCTACACCTGCACAGAAAGTTTTGAGCAGATATCTCCTTCCATTCGGCCGGAATTGCAAGACGTTTGTGCATCTTCTATGTTCGTCGCGGTCAATGGCAAAAGGCGCTTATCTTCAATCTAGGTGTTTCTGCGTGCTGCGCCAGCCCAAAGAGTGCCCGGCGGAAAACGACAACGCAGGCATGTCGGGTGCCACTGTCTGCACCTGCACAGAAAGTTTTGAGTAGATATCTCCTTCCATTCGGCCGGAATTGCAAGAAGTTTGTGCATCTTCTATGTTCGTCGCGGTCAATGGCAAAAGGCGCTTATCTTCAATCTAGGTGTTTCTGCGTGCTGCTCCGGCCCAAAGAGTGCCCGGCGGAAAACGACAACGCAGGCATGTCGGGTGCCACTGTCTGCACCTGCACAGAAAGTTTTGAGCAGATATCTTCTTTCGTTCGGCCGGAATTGCAAGACGTTTGTGCATCTTCAATATTGGTCGCGGTCAATGTCAAAAAGCCCTTATCTGCAATCTAGGTGTTTCTGCGTGCTGCGCCGGCCCAAAGAGTGCCCGGCTGAAAACGACAACGCAGGCATGTCGGGTGCCACTGTCTGCACCTGCACAGAAAGTTTTGAGCAGATATCTCCTTCCGTTCTGCCGGAATTGAAAGAAGATTGTGCATCTTCTATGTTCGTCGCGGTCAATGGCAAAAGGCGCTTATCTTCAATCTAGGTGTTTCTGCATGCTGCTCCGGCCCAAAGAGTGCCCGGCGGAAAACGACAAAGCAGGCATGTCGGGTGCCACTGTCTACACCTGCACAGAAAGTTTTGAGCAGATATCTCCTTCCTTTCGCTCGGAATTGAAAGAAGATTGTGCATCTTCAATGTAGGTCGCGGTAAATGACAAAAAGGCGCTTATCTTCAATCTAGGTGTTTCTGCGTGCTGCTCCAGCCCAAAGAGTGCCCGGCGGAAAACGACAACGCAGGCATGTCGGGTGCCACTGTCTGCACCTGCACAGAAAGTTTTGAGCAGATATCTTCTTTCGTTCTGCCGGAATTGAAAGACGTTTGTGCATCTTCAATGTAGGTCGCGGTCAATGACAAAAAGGCGCTTATCTTCAATCTAGGTGTTTCTGCGTGCTGCGCCGGCCCAAAGAGTGCCCGACTGAAAACGACAACGCAGGCATGTCGGGTGCCACTGTCTGCACCTGCACAGAAAGTTTTGAGCAGATATCTCCTTCCGTTCGGCCGGAATTGAAAGAAGATTGTGCATCTTCTATGTTCGTCGCGGTCAATGGCAAAAGGCGCTTATCTTCAATCTAGGTGTTTCTGCGTGCTGCTCCGGCCCAAAGAGTGCCCGGCGGAAAACGACAACGCAGGCATGTCGGGTGCCACTGTCTACACCTGCACAGAAAGTTTTGAGCAGATATCTCCTTCCATTCGGCCGGAATTGCAAGACGTTTGTGCATCTTCAATATTGGTCGCGGTCAATGTCAAAAAGCCCTTATCTGCAATATAGGTGTTTCTGCGTGCTGCGCCGGCCCAAAGAGTGCCCGGCTGAAAACGACAACGCAGGCATGTCGGGTGCCACTGTCTGCACCTGCACAGAAAGGTTTGAGCAGATATCTCCTTCCGTTCGGCCGGAATTGAAAGAAGATTGTGCATCTTCTATGTTCGTCGCGGTCAATGGCAAAAGGCGCTTATCTTCAATCTAGGTGTTTCTGCGTGCTGCTCCGGCCCAAAGAGTGCCCGGCGGAAAACGACAACGCAGGCATGTCGGGTGCCACTGTCTACACCTGCACAGAAAGTTTTGAGCAGATATCTCCTTCCTTTCGGCCGGAATTGAAAGAAGATTGTGCATCTTCAATGTAGGTCGCGGTCAATGACAAAAAGGCGCTTATCTTCAATCTAGGTGTTTCTGCGTGCTGCGCCGGCCCAAAGAGTGCCCGGCGGAAAACGACAACGCAGGCATGTCGGGTGCCACTGTCTGCACCTGCACAGAAAGTTTTGAGCAGATATCTTCTTTCGTTCGGCCGGAATTGCAAGACATTTGTGCATCTTCAATATTGGTCGCGGTCAATGTCAAAAAGCCCTTATCTGCAATCTAGGTGTTTCTGCGTGCTGCGCCGGCCCAAAGAGTGCCCGGCTGAAAACGACAACGCAGGCATGTCGGGTGCCACTGTCTGCACCTGCACAGAAAGTTTTGAGCAGATATCTCCTTCCGTTCTGCCGGAATTGAAAGAAGATTGTGCATCTTCTATGTTCGTCGCGGTCAATGGCAAAAGGCGCTTATCTTCAATCTAGGTGTTTCTGCATGCTGCTCCGGCCCAAAGAGTGCCCGGCGGAAAACGACAAAGCAGGCATGTCAGGTGCCACTGTCTACACCTGCACAGAGAGTTTTGAGCAGATATCTCCTTCCTTTCGGCCGGAATTGAAAGAAGATTGTGCATCTTCAATGTAGGTCGCGGTCAATGACAAAAAGGCGCTTATCTTCAATCTAGGTGTTTCTGCGTGCTGCGCCGGCCCAAAGAGTGCCCGGCGGAAAACGACAACGCAGGCATGTCGGGTGCCACTGTCTGCACCTGCACAGAAAGTTTTGAGCAGATATCTTCTTTCGTTCGGCCGGAATTGCAAGACGTTTGTGCATCTTCAATATTGGTCGCGGTCAATGTCAAAAAGCCCTTATCTGCAATCTAGGTGTTTCTGCGTGCTGCGCCGGCCCAAAGAGTGCCCGGCTGAAAACGACAACGCAGGCATGTCGGGTGCCACTGTCTGCATCTGCACAGAAAGGTTTGAGCAGATATCTCCTTCCGTTCGGCCGGAATTGAAAGAAGATTGTGCATCTTCTATGTTCGTCGCGGTCATTGGCAAAAGGCGCTTATCTTCAATCTAGGTGTTTCTGCGTGCTGCTCCGGCCCAAAGAGTGCCCGGCGGAAAACGACAACGCAGGCATGTCGGGTGCCACTGTCTGCACCTGCACAGAAAGTTTTGAGCAGATATCTTCTTTCGTTCTGCCGGAATTGAAAGACGTTTGTGCATCTTCAATGTAGGTCGCGGTCAATGACAAAAAGGCGCTTATCTTCAATCTAGGTGTTTCTGCGTGCTGCGCCGGCCCAAAGAGTGCCCGACTGAAAACGACAAGGCAGGCATGTCGGGTGCCACTGTCTGCACCTGCACAGAAAGTTTTGAGCAGATATCTCCTTCCATTCGGCCGGAATTGCAAGAAGTTTGTGCATCTTCTATGTTCGTCGCGGTCAATGGCAAAAGGCGCTTATCTTCAATCTAGGTGTTTCTGCGTGCTGCTCCGGCCCAAAGAGTGCCCGGCGGAAAACGACAACGCAGGCATGTCGGGTGCCACTGTCTACACCTGCACAGAAAGTTTTGAGCAGATATCTCCTTCCATTCGGCCGGAATTGCAAGACGTTTGTGCATCTTCTATGTTCGTCGCGGTCAATGGCAAAAGGCGCTTATCTTCAATCTAGGTGTTTCTGCGTGCTGCGCCAGCCCAAAGAGTGCCCGGCGGAAAACGACAACGCAGGCATGTCGGGTGCCACTGTCTACACCTGCACAGAAAGTTTTGAGCAGATATCTCCTTCCTTTCGGCCGGAATTGAAAGAAGATTGTGCATCTTCAGTGTAGGTCGCGGTCAATGACAAAAAGGCGCTTATCTTCAATCTAGGAGTTTCTGCGTGCTGTGCCGGCCCAAAGAGTGCCCGGCTGAAAACGACAACGCAGGCATGTCGGGTGCCACTGTCTGCACCTGCACAGAAAGGTTTGAGCAGATATCTCCTTCCGTTCGGCCGGAATTGAAAGAAGATTGTGCATCTTCTATGTTCGTCGCGGTCAATGGCAAAAGGCGCTTATCTTCAATCTAGGTGTTTCTGCGTGCTGCTCCGGCCCAAAGAGTGCCCGGCGGAAAACGACAACGCAGGCATGTCGGGTGCCACTGTCTACACCTGCACAGAAAGTTTTGAGCAGATATCTCCTTTCATTCGGCCGGAATTGCAAGACGTTTGTGCAACTTCAATATTGGTCGCGGTCAATGTCAAAAAGCCCTTATCTGCAATCTAGGTGTTTCTGCGTGCTGCGCCGGCCCAAAGAGTGCCCGGCTGAAAACGACAACGCAGGCATGTCGGGTGCCACTGTCTGCACCTGCACAGAAAGGTTTGAGCAGATATCTCCTTCCGTTCGGCCGGAATTGAAAGAAGATTGTGCATCTTCTATGTTCGTCGCGGTCAATGGCAAAAGGCGCTTATCTTCAATCTAGGTGTTTCTGCGTGCTGCTCCGGCCCAAAGAGTGCCCGGCGGAAAACGACAACGCAGGCATGTCGGGTGCCACTGTCTACACCTGCACAGAAAGTTTTGAGCAGATATCTCCTTCCTTTCGGCCGGAATTGAAAGAAGATTGTGCATCTTCAATGTAGGTCGCGGTCAATGACAAAAAGGCGCTTATCTTCAATCTAGGTGTTTCTGCGTGCTGCGCCGGCCCAAAGAGTGCCCGGCGGAAAACGACAACGCAGGCATGTCGGGTGCCACTGTCTGCACCTGCACAGAAAGTTTTGAGCAGATATCTTCTTTCGTTCGGCCGGAATTGCAAGACATTTGTGCATCTTCAATATTGGTCGCGGTCAATGTCAAAAAGCCCTTATCTGCAATCTAGGTGTTTCTGCGTGCTGCGCCGGCCCAAAGAGTGCCCGGCTGAAAACGACAACGCAGGCATGTCGGGTGCCACTGTCTGCACCTGCACAGAAAGTTTTGAGCAGATATCTCCTTCCGTTCTGCCGGAATTGAAAGAAGATTGTGCATCTTCTATGTTCGTCGCGGTCAATGGCAAAAGGCGCTTATCTTCAATCTAGGTGTTTCTGCATGCTGCTCCGGCCCAAAGAGTGCCCGGCGGAAAACGACAAAGCAGGCATGTCAGGTGCCACTGTCTACACCTGCACAGAGAGTTTTGAGCAGATATCTCCTTCCTTTCGGCCGGAATTGAAAGAAGATTGTGCATCTTCAATGTAGGTCGCGGTCAATGACAAAAAGGCGCTTATCTTCAATCTAGGTGTTTCTGCGTGCTGCGCCGGCCCAAAGAGTGCCCGGCGGAAAACGACAACGCAGGCATGTCGGGTGCCACTGTCTGCACCTGCACAGAAAGTTTTGAGCAGATATCTTCTTTCGTTCGGCCGGAATTGCAAGACGTTTGTGCATCTTCAATATTGGTCGCGGTCAATGTCAAAAAGCCCTTATCTGCAATCTAGGTGTTTCTGCGTGCTGCGCCGGCCCAAAGAGTGCCCGGCTGAAAACGACAACGCAGGCATGTCGGGTGCCACTGTCTGCATCTGCACAGAAAGGTTTGAGCAGATATCTCCTTCCGTTCGGCCGGAATTGAAAGAAGATTGTGCATCTTCTATGTTCGTCGCGGTCATTGGCAAAAGGCGCTTATCTTCAATCTAGGTGTTTCTGCGTGCTGCTCCGGCCCAAAGAGTGCCCGGCGGAAAACGACAACGCAGGCATGTCGGGTGCCACTGTCTGCACCTGCACAGAAAGTTTTGAGCAGATATCTTCTTTCGTTCTGCCGGAATTGAAAGACGTTTGTGCATCTTCAATGTAGGTCGCGGTCAATGACAAAAAGGCGCTTATCTTCAATCTAGGTGTTTCTGCGTGCTGCGCCGGCCCAAAGAGTGCCCGACTGAAAACGACAAGGCAGGCATGTCGGGTGCCACTGTCTGCACCTGCACAGAAAGTTTTGAGCAGATATCTCCTTCCATTCGGCCGGAATTGCAAGAAGTTTGTGCATCTTCTATGTTCGTCGCGGTCAATGGCAAAAGGCGCTTATCTTCAATCTAGGTGTTTCTGCGTGCTGCTCCGGCCCAAAGAGTGCCCGGCTGAAAACGACAACGCAGGCATGTCGGGTGCCACTGTCTGCACCTGCACAGAAAGTTTTGAGCAGATATCTCCTTCCATTCGGCCGGAATTGCAAGAAGTTTGTGCATCTTCTATGTTCGTCGCGGTCAATGGCAAAAGGCGCTTATCTTCAATCTAGGTGTTTCTGCGTGCTGCTCCGGCCCAAAGAGTGCCCGGCGGAAAACGACAACGCAGGCATGTCGGGTGCCACTGTCTGCACCTGCACAGAAAGTTTTGAGCAGATATCTTCTTTCGTTCTGCCGGAATTGAAAGACGTTTGTGCATCTTCAATGTAGGTCGCGGTCAATGACAAAAAGGCGCTTATCTTCAATCTAGGTGTTTCTGCGTGCTGCGCCGGCCCAAAGAGTGCCCGACTGAAAACGACAACGCAGGCATGTCGGGTGCCACTGTCTGCACCTGCACAGAAAGATTTGAGCAGATATCTCCTTCCATTCGGCCGGAATTGCAAGAAGTTTGTGCATCTTCTATGTTCGTCGCGGTCAATGGCAAAAGGCGCTTATCTTCAATCTAGGTGTTTCTGCGTGCTGCTCCGGCCCAAAGAGTGCCCGGCGGAAAACGACAACGCAGGCATGTCGGGTGCCACTGTCTACACCTGCACAGAAAGTTTTGAGCAGATATCTCCTTCCATTCGGCCGGAATTGCAAGACGTTTGTGCATCTTCTATGTTCGTCGCGGTCTATGGCAAAAGGCGCTTATCTTCAATCTAGGTGTTTCTGCGTGCTGCGCCAGCCCCAAAGAGTGCCCGGCGGAAAACGACAACGCAGGCATGTCGGGTGCCACTGTCTACACCTGCACAGAAAGTTTTGAGCAGATATCTCCTTCCATTCGGCCGGAATTGCAAGACGTTTGTGCATCTTCTATGTTCGTCGCGGTCAATGGCAAAAGGCGCTTATCTTCAATCTAGGTGTTTCTGCGTGCTGCGCCAGCCCAAAGAGTGCCCGGCGGAAAACGACAACGCAGGCATGTCGGGTGCCACTGTCTGCACCTGCACAGAAAGTTTTGAGTAGATATCTCCTTCCATTCGGCCGGAATTGCAAGAAGTTTGTGCATCTTCAATGTAGGTCGCGGTCAATGACAAAAAGGCGCTTATCTTCAATCTAGGTGTTTCTGCGTGCTGCGCCGGCCCAAAGAGTGCCCGGCTGAAAACGACAACGCAGGCATGTCGGGTGCCACTGTCTGCACCTGCACAGAAAGGTTTGAGCAGATATCTCCTTCCGTTCGGCCGGAATTGAAAGAAGATTGTGCATCTTCTATGTTCGTCGCGGTCAATGGCAAAAGGCGCTTATCTTCAATCTAGGTGTTTCTGCGTGCTGCTCCGGCCCAAAGAGTGCCCGGCGGAAAACGACAACGCAGGCATGTCGGGTGCCACTGTCTACACCTGCACAGAAAGTTTTGAGCAGATATCTCCTTCCATTCGGCCGGAATTGCAAGACGTTTGTGCATCTTCAATATTGGTCGCGGTCAATGTCAAAAAGCCCTTATCTGCAATATAGGTGTTTCTGCGTGCTGCGCCGGCCCAAAGAGTGCCCGGCTGAAAACGACAACGCAGGCATGTCGGGTGCCACTGTCTGCACCTGCACAGAAAGTTTTGAGCAGATATCTCCTTCCGTTCTGCCGGAATTGAAAGAAGATTGTGCATCTTCTATGTTCGTCGCGGTCAATGGCAAAAGGCGCTTATCTTCAATCTAGGTGTTTCTGCATGCTGCTCCGGCCCAAAGAGTGCCCGGCGGAAAACGACAAAGCAGGCATGTCGGGTGCCACTGTCTACACCTGCACAGAAAGTTTTGAGCAGATATCTCCTTCCTTTCGGCCGGAATTGAAAGAAGATTGTGCATCTTCAATGTAGGTCGCGGTCAATGACAAAAAGGCGCTTATCTTCAATCTAGGTGTTTCTGCGTGCTGCTCCGGCCCAAAGAGTGCCCGGCTGAAAACGACAACGCAGGCATGTCGGGTGCCACTGTCTGCACCTGCACAGAAAGGTTTGAGCAGATATCTCCTTCCTTTCGGCCGGAATTGAAAGAAGATTGTGCATCTTCAATGTAGGTCGCGGTCAATGACAAAAAGGCGCTTATCTTCAATCTAGGTGTTTCTGCGTGCTGCGCCGGCCCAAAGAGTGCCCGGCGGAAAACGACAACGCAGGCATGTCGGGTGCCACTGTCTGCACCTGCACAGAAAGCTTTGAGCAGATATCTCCTTCCATTCTGCCGGAATTGCAAGACGTTTGTGCATCTTCAATATTGGTCGCGGTCAATGTCAAAAAGCCCTTATCTGCAATATAGGTGTTTCTGCGTGCTGCGCCGGCCCAAAGAGTGCCCGGCTGAAAACGACAACGCAGGCATGTCGGGTGCCACTGTCTGCACCTGCACATAAAGTTTTGAGCAGATATCTCCTTCCGTTCTGCCGGAATTGAAAGAAGATTGTGCATCTTCTATGTTCGTCGCGGTCAATGGCAAAAGGCGCTTATCTTCAATCTAGGTGTTTCTGCGTGCTGCTCCGGCCCAAAGAGTGCCCGGCTGAAAACGACAACGCAGGCATGTCGGGTGCCACTGTCTGCACCTGCACAGAAAGTTTTGAGCAGATATCTTCTTTCGTTCGGCCGGAATTGCAAGACGTTTGTGCATCTTCAATATTGGTCGCGGTCAATGTCAAAAAGCCCTTATCTGCAATCTAGGTGTTTCTGCGTGCTGCGCCGGCCCAAAGAGTGCCCGGCTGAAGACGACAAAGCAGGCATGTCGGGTGCCACTGTCTACACCTGCACAGAAAGTTTTGAGCAGATATCTCCTTCCTTTCGGCCGGAATTGAAAGAAGATTGTGCATCTTCAATGTAGGTCGCGGTCAATGACAAAAAGGCGCTTATCTTCAATCTAGGTGTTTCTGCGTGCTGCGCCGGCCCAAAGAGTGCCCGGCTGAAAACGACAACGCAGACATGTCGGGTGCCACTGTCTGCATCTGCACAGAAAGGTTTGAGCAGATATCTCCTTCCGTTCGGCCGGAATTGAAAGAAGATTGTGCATCTTCTATGTTGGTCGCGGTCAATGGCAAAAGGCGCTTATCTTCAATCTAGGTGTTTCTGCGTGCTGCTCCGGCCCAAAGAGTGCCCGGCGGAAAATGACAACGCAGGCATGTCGGGTGCCACTGTCTACACCTGCACAGAAAGTTTTGAGCAGATATCTCCTTCCTTTCGGCCTGAATTGAAAGAAGATTGTGCATCTTCAATGTAGGTCGCGGTCAATGACAAAAAGGCGCTTATCTTCAATCTAGGTGTTTCTGCGTGCTGCGCCGGCCCAAAGAGTGCCCGGCTGAAAACGACAACGCAGGCATGTCGGGTGCCACTGTCTGCACCTGCACAGAAAGGTTTGAGCAGATATCTCCTTCCGTTCGGCCGGAATTGAAAGAAGATTGTGCATCTTCTATGTTCGTCGCGGTCAATGGCAAAAGGCGATTATCTTCAATCTAGGTGTTTCTGCGTGCTGCTCCGGCCCAAAGAGTGCCCGGCGGAAAACGACAACGCAGGCATGTCGGGTGCCACTGTCTACACCTGCACAGAAAGTTTTGAGCAGATATCTCCTTCCATTCGGCCGGAATTGCAAGACGTTTGTGCATCTTCAATATTGGTCGCGGTCAATGTCAAAAAGCCCTTATCTGCAATATAGGTGTTTCTGCGTGCTGCGCCGGCCCAAAGAGTGCCCGGCTGAAAACGACAACGCAGGCATGTCGGGTGCCACTGTCTGCACCTGCACAGAAAGTTTTGAGCAGATATCTCCTTCCGTTCTGCCGGAATTGAAAGAAGATTGTGCATCTTCTATGTTCGTCGCGGTCAATGGCAAAAGGCGCTTATCTTCAATCTAGGTGTTTCTGCATGCTGCTCCGGCCCAAAGAGTGCCCGGCGGAAAACGACAAAGCAGGCATGTCGGGTGCCACTGTCTACACCTGCACAGAAAGTTTTGAGCAGATATCTCCTTCCTTTCGGCCGGAATTGAAAGAAGATTGTGCATCTTCAATGTAGGTCGCGGTCAATGACAAAAAGGCGCTTATCTTCAATCTAGGTGTTTCTGCGTGCTGCGCCGGCCCAAAGAGTGCCCGGCGGAAAACGACAACGCAGGCATGTCGGGTGCCACTGTCTACACCTGCACAGAAAGTTTTGAGCAGATATCTCCTTCCTTTCGGCCGGAATTGAAAGAAGATTGTGCATCTTCAATGTAGGTCGCGGTCAATGACAAAAAGGCGCTTATCTTCAATCTAGGTGTTTCTGCGTGCTGCGCCGGCCCAAAGAGTGCCCGGCTGAAAACGACAACGCAGGCATGTCGGGTGCCACTGTCTGCACCTGCACAGAAAGGTTTGAGCAGATATCTCCTTCCGTTCGGCCGGAATTGAAAGAAGATTGTGCATCTTCTATGTTCGTCGCGGTCAATGGCAAAAGGCGCTTATATTCAATCTAGGTGTTTCTGCGTGCTGCTCCGGCCCAAAGAGTGCCCGGCGGAAAACGACAACGCAGGCATGTCGGGTGCCACTGTCTACACCTGCAAAGAAAGTTTTGAGCAGATATCTTCTTTCGTTCGGCCGGAATTGCAAGACGTTTGTGCATCTTCAATATTGGTCGCGGTCAATGGCAAAAGGCGCTTATCTTCAATCTAGGTGTTTCTGCGTGCTGCTCCGGCCCAAAGAGTGCCCGGCGGAAAACGACAACGCAGGCATGTCGGGTGCCACTGTCTGCACCTGCACAGAAAGTTTTGAGCAGATATCTTCTTTCGTTCGGCCGGAATTGCAAGACATTTGTGCATCTTCTATATTGGTCAATGTCAAAAAGCCCTTATCTGCAATCTAGGTGTTTCTGCGTGCTGCGCCGGCCCAAAGAGTGCCCGGCTGAAAACGACAACGCAGGCATGTCGGGTGCCACTGTCTGCACCTGCACAGAAAGTTTTGAGCAGATATCTCCTTCCGTTCTGCCGGAATTGAAAGAAGATTGTGCATCTTCTATGTTCGTCGCGGTCAATGGCAAAAGGCGCTTATCTTCAATCTAGGTGTTTCTGCATGCTGCTCCGGCCCAAAGAGTGCCCGGCGGAAAACGACAAAGCAGGCATGTCGGGTGCCACTGTCTACACCTGCACAGAAAGTTTTGAGCAGATATCTCCTTCCTTTCGGCCGGAATTGAAAGAAGATTGTGCATCTTCAATGTAGGTCGCGGTCAATGACAAAAAGGCGCTTATCTTCAATCTAGGTGTTTCTGCGTGCTGCGCCGGCCCAAAGAGTGCCCGGCTGAAAACGACAACGCAGGCATGTCGGGTGCCACTGTCTACACCTGCACAGAAAGTTTTGAGCAGATATCTCCTTCCATTCGGCCGGAATTGCAAGACGTTTGTGCATCTTCTATTTTCGTCGCGGTCAATGGCAAAAGGCGCTTATCTTCAATCTAGGTGTTTCTGCGTGCTGCTCCGGCCCAAAGAGTGCCCGGCGGAAAACGACAACGCAGGCATGTAGGGTGCCACTGTCTGCACCTGCACAGAAAGTTTTGAGCAGATATCTTCTTTCGTTCGGCCGGAATTGCAAGACGTTTGTGCATCTTCAATATTGGTCGCGGTCAATGTCAAAAAGCCCTTATCAGCAATCTAGGTGTTTCTGCGTGCTGCGCCGGCCCAAAGAGTGCCCGGCTGAAAATGACAACGCAGGCATGTCGGGTGCCACTGTCTGCACCTGCACAGAAAGTTTTGAGCAGATATCTCCTTCCGTTCTGCCGGAATTGAAAGAAGATTGTGCATCTTCTATGTTCGTCGCGGTCAATGGCAAAAGGCGCTTATCTTCAATCTAGGTGTTTCTGCGTGCTGCTCCGGCCCAAAGAGTGCCCGGCTGAAAACGACAACGCAGGCATGTCGGGTGCCACTGTCTGCACCTGCACAGAAAGTTTTGAGCAGATATCTCCTTCCATTCGGCCGGAATTGCAAGAAGTTTGTGCATCTTCTATGTTCGTCGCGGTCAATGGCAAAAGGCGCTTATCTTCAATCTAGGTGTTTCTGCGTGCTGCTCCGGCCCAAAGAGTGCCCGGCGGAAAACGACAACGCAGGCATGTCGGGTGCCACTGTCTGCACCTGCACAGAAAGTTTTGAGCAGATATCTTCTTTCGTTCTGCCGGAATTGAAAGACGTTTGTGCATCTTCAATGTAGGTCGCGGTCAATGACAAAAAGGCGCTTATCTTCAATCTAGGTGTTTCTGCGTGCTGCGCCGGCCCAAAGAGTGCCCGACTGAAAACGACAACGCAGGCATGTCGGGTGCCACTGTCTGCACCTGCACAGAAAGATTTGAGCAGATATCTCCTTCCATTCGGCCGGAATTGCAAGAAGTTTGTGCATCTTCTATGTTCGTCGCGGTCAATGGCAAAAGGCGCTTATCTTCAATCTAGGTGTTTCTGCGTGCTGCTCCGGCCCAAAGAGTGCCCGGCGGAAAACGACAACGCAGGCATGTCGGGTGCCACTGTCTACACCTGCACAGAAAGTTTTGAGCAGATATCTCCTTCCATTCGGCCGGAATTGCAAGACGTTTGTGCATCTTCTATGTTCGTCGCGGTCAATGGCAAAAGGCGCTTATCTTCAATCTAGGTGTTTCTGCGTGCTGCGCCAGCCCCAAAGAGTGCCCGGCGGAAAACGACAACGCAGGCATGTCGGGTGCCACTGTCTACACCTGCACAGAAAGTTTTGAGCAGATATCTCCTTCCATTCGGCCGGAATTGCAAGACGTTTGTGCATCTTCTATGTTCGTCGCGGTCAATGGCAAAAGGCGCTTATCTTCAATCTAGGTGTTTCTGCGTGCTGCGCCAGCCCAAAGAGTGCCCGGCGGAAAACGACAACGCAGGCATGTCGGGTGCCACTGTCTGCACCTGCACAGAAAGTTTTGAGTAGATATCTCCTTCCATTCGGCCGGAATTGCAAGAAGTTTGTGCATCTTCAATGTAGGTCGCGGTCAATGACAAAAAGGCGCTTATCTTCAATCTAGGTGTTTCTGCGTGCTGCGCCGGCCCAAAGAGTGCCCGGCTGAAAACGACAACGCAGGCATGTCGGGTGCCACTGTCTGCACCTGCACAGAAAGGTTTGAGCAGATATCTCCTTCCGTTCGGCCGGAATTGAAAGAAGATTGTGCATCTTCTATGTTCGTCGCGGTCAATGGCAAAAGGCGCTTATCTTCAATCTAGGTGTTTCTGCGTGCTGCTCCGGCCCAAAGAGTGCCCGGCGGAAAACGACAACGCAGGCATGTCGGGTGCCACTGTCTACACCTGCACAGAAAGTTTTGAGCAGATATCTCCTTCCATTCGGCCGGAATTGCAAGACGTTTGTGCATCTTCAATATTGGTCGCGGTCAATGTCAAAAAGCCCTTATCTGCAATATAGGTGTTTCTGCGTGCTGCGCCGGCCCAAAGAGTGCCCGGCTGAAAACGACAACGCAGGCATGTCGGGTGCCACTGTCTGCACCTGCACAGAAAGTTTTGAGCAGATATCTCCTTCCGTTCTGCCGGAATTGAAAGAAGATTGTGCATCTTCTATGTTCGTCGCGGTCAATGGCAAAAGGCGCTTATCTTCAATCTAGGTGTTTCTGCATGCTGCTCCGGCCCAAAGAGTGCCCGGCGGAAAACGACAAAGCAGGCATGTCGGGTGCCACTGTCTACACCTGCACAGAAAGTTTTGAGCAGATATCTCCTTCCTTTCGGCCGGAATTGAAAGAAGATTGTGCATCTTCAATGTAGGTCGCGGTCAATGACAAAAAGGCGCTTATCTTCAATCTAGGTGTTTCTGCGTGCTGCTCCGGCCCAAAGAGTGCCCGGCTGAAAACGACAACGCAGGCATGTCGGGTGCCACTGTCTGCACCTGCACAGAAAGGTTTGAGCAGATATCTCCTTCCTTTCGGCCGGAATTGAAAGAAGATTGTGCATCTTCAATGTAGGTCGCGGTCAATGACAAAAAGGCGCTTATCTTCAATCTAGGTGTTTCTGCGTGCTGCGCCGGCCCAAAGAGTGCCCGGCGGAAAACGACAACGCAGGCATGTCGGGTGCCACTGTCTGCACCTGCACAGAAAGCTTTGAGCAGATATCTCCTTCCATTCTGCCGGAATTGCAAGACGTTTGTGCATCTTCAATATTGGTCGCGGTCAATGTCAAAAAGCCCTTATCTGCAATATAGGTGTTTCTGCGTGCTGCGCCGGCCCAAAGAGTGCCCGGCTGAAAACGACAACGCAGGCATGTCGGGTGCCACTGTCTGCACCTGCACATAAAGTTTTGAGCAGATATCTCCTTCCGTTCTGCCGGAATTGAAAGAAGATTGTGCATCTTCTATGTTCGTCGCGGTCAATGGCAAAAGGCGCTTATCTTCAATCTAGGTGTTTCTGCATGCTGCTCCGGCCCAAAGAGTGCCCGGCGGAAAACGACAAAGCAGGCATGTCGGGTGCCACTGTCTACACCTGCACAGAAAGTTTTGAGCAGATATCTCCTTCCTTTCGGCCGGAATTGAAAGAAGATTGTGCATCTTCAATGTAGGTCGCGGTCAATGACAAAAAGGCGCTTATCTTCAATCTAGGTGTTTCTGCGTGCTGCGCCGGCCCAAAGAGTGCCCGGCTGAAAACGACAACGCAGGCATGTCGGGTGCCACTGTCTGCACCTGCACAGAAAGTTTTGAGCAGATATCTCCTTCCTTTCGGCCGGAATTGAAAGAAGATTGTGCATCTTCAATGTAGGTAGCGGTCAATGACAAAAAGGCGCTTATCTTCAATCTAGGTGTTTCTGCGTGCTGCGCCGGCCCAAAGAGTGCCCGGCGGAAAACGACAACGCAGGCATGTCGGGTGCCACTGTCTGCACCTGCACAGAAAGTTTTGAGCAGATATCTTCTTTCGTTCGGCCGGAATTGCAAGACGTTTGTGCATCTTCAATAGTGGTCGCGGTCAATGGCAAAAGGCGCTTATCTTCAATCTAGGTGTTTCTGCGTGCTGCTCCGGCCCAAAGAGTGCCCGGCTGAAAACGACAACGCAGGCATGTCGGGTGCCACTGTCTGCACCTGCACAGAAAGTTTTGAGCAGATATCTCCTTCCATTCGGCCGGAATTGCAAGAAGTTTGTGCATCTTCTATGTTCGTCGCGGTCAATGGCAAAAGGCGCTTATCTTCAATCTAGGTGTTTCTGCGTGCTGCTCCGGCCCAAAGAGTGCCCGGCGGAAAACGACAACGCAGGAATGTCGGGTGCCACTGTCTGCACCTGCACAGAAAGTTTTGAGCAGATATCTTCTTTCGTTCTGCCGGAATTGAAAGACGTTTGTGCATCTGCAATGTAGGTCGCGGTCAATGACAAAAAGGCGCTTATCTTCAATCTAGGTGTTTCTGCGTGCTGCGCCGGCCCAAAGAGTGCCCGACTGAAAACGACAACGCAGGCATGTCGGGTGCCACTGTCTGCACCTGCACAGAAAGTTTTGAGCAGATATCTCCTTCCATTCGGCCGGAATTGCAAGAAGTTTGTGCATCTTCTATGTTCGTCGCGGTCAATGGCAAAAGGCGCTTATCTTCAATCTAGGTGTTTCTGCGTGCTGCTCCGGCCCAAAGAGTGCCCGGCGGAAAACGACAACGCAGGCATGTCGGGTGCCACTGTCTACACCTGCACAGAAAGTTTTGAGCAGATATCTCCTTCCATTCGGCCGGAATTGCAAGACGTTTGTGCATCTTCTATGTTCGTCGCGGTCAATGGCAAAAGGCGCTTATCTTCAATCTAGGTGTTTCTGCGTGCTGCGCCGGCCCAAAGAGTGCCCGGCGGAAAACGACAACGCAGGCATGTCGGGTGCCACTGTCTACACCTGCACAGAAAGTTTTGAGCAGATATCTCCTTCCATTCGGCCGGAATTGCAAGACGTTTGTGCATCTTCTATGTTCGTCGCGGTCAATGGCAAAAGGCGCTTATCTTCAATCTAGGTGTTTCTGCGTGCTGCGCCAGCCCAAAGAGTGCCCGGCGGAAAACGACAACGCAGGCATGTCGGGTGCCACTGTCTGCACCTGCACAGAAAGTTTTGAGTAGATATCTCCTTCCATTCGGCCGGAATTGCAAGAAGTTTGTGCATCTTCTATGTTCGTCGCGGTCAATGGCAAAAGGCGCTTATCTTCAATCTAGGTGTTTCTGCGTGCTGCTCCGGCCCAAAGAGTGCCCGGCGGAAAACGACAACGCAGGCATGTCGGGTGCCACTGTCTGCACCTGCACAGAAAGTTTTGAGCAGATATCTTCTTTCGTTCGGCCGGAATTGCAAGACGTTTGTGCATCTTCAATATTGGTCGCGGTCAATGTCAAAAAGCCCTTATCTGCAATCTAGGTGTTTCTGCGTGCTGCGCCGGCCCAAAGAGTGCCCGGCTGAAGACGACAAAGCAGGCATGTCGGGTGCCACTGTCTACACCTGCACAGAAAGTTTTGAGCAGATATCTCCTTCCTTTCGGCCGGAATTGAAAGAAGATTGTGCATCTTCAATGTAGGTCGCGGTCAATGACAAAAAGGCGCTTATCTTCAATCTAGGTGTTTCTGCGTGCTGCGCCGGCCCAAAGAGTGCCCGGCTGAAAACGACAACGCAGACATGTCGGGTGCCACTGTCTGCATCTGCACAGAAAGGTTTGAGCAGATATCTCCTTCCGTTCGGCCGGAATTGAAAGAAGATTGTGCATCTTCTATGTTGGTCGCGGTCAATGGCAAAAGGCGCTTATCTTCAATCTAGGTGTTTCTGCGTGCTGCTCCGGCCCAAAGAGTGCCCGGCGGAAAATGACAACGCAGGCATGTCGGGTGCCACTGTCTACACCTGCACAGAAAGTTTTGAGCAGATATCTCCTTCCTTTCGGCCTGAATTGAAAGAAGATTGTGCATCTTCAATGTAGGTCGCGGTCAATGACAAAAAGGCGCTTATCTTCAATCTAGGTGTTTCTGCGTGCTGCGCCGGCCCAAAGAGTGCCCGGCTGAAAACGACAACGCAGGCATGTCGGGTGCCACTGTCTGCACCTGCACAGAAAGGTTTGAGCAGATATCTCCTTCCGTTCGGCCGGAATTGAAAGAAGATTGTGCATCTTCTATGTTCGTCGCGGTCAATGGCAAAAGGCGATTATCTTCAATCTAGGTGTTTCTGCGTGCTGCTCCGGCCCAAAGAGTGCCCGGCGGAAAACGACAACGCAGGCATGTCGGGTGCCACTGTCTACACCTGCACAGAAAGTTTTGAGCAGATATCTCCTTCCATTCGGCCGGAATTGCAAGACGTTTGTGCATCTTCAATATTGGTCGCGGTCAATGTCAAAAAGCCCTTATCTGCAATATAGGTGTTTCTGCGTGCTGCGCCGGCCCAAAGAGTGCCCGGCTGAAAACGACAACGCAGGCATGTCGGGTGCCACTGTCTGCACCTGCACAGAAAGTTTTGAGCAGATATCTCCTTCCGTTCTGCCGGAATTGAAAGAAGATTGTGCATCTTCTATGTTCGTCGCGGTCAATGGCAAAAGGCGCTTATCTTCAATCTAGGTGTTTCTGCATGCTGCTCCGGCCCAAAGAGTGCCCGGCGGAAAACGACAAAGCAGGCATGTCGGGTGCCACTGTCTACACCTGCACAGAAAGTTTTGAGCAGATATCTCCTTCCTTTCGGCCGGAATTGAAAGAAGATTGTGCATCTTCAATGTAGGTCGCGGTCAATGACAAAAAGGCGCTTATCTTCAATCTAGGTGTTTCTGCGTGCTGCGCCGGCCCAAAGAGTGCCCGGCGGAAAACGACAACGCAGGCATGTCGGGTGCCACTGTCTACACCTGCACAGAAAGTTTTGAGCAGATATCTCCTTCCTTTCGGCCGGAATTGAAAGAAGATTGTGCATCTTCAATGTAGGTCGCGGTCAATGACAAAAAGGCGCTTATCTTCAATCTAGGTGTTTCTGCGTGCTGCGCCGGCCCAAAGAGTGCCCGGCTGAAAACGACAACGCAGGCATGTCGGGTGCCACTGTCTGCACCTGCACAGAAAGGTTTGAGCAGATATCTCCTTCCGTTCGGCCGGAATTGAAAGAAGATTGTGCATCTTCTATGTTCGTCGCGGTCAATGGCAAAAGGCGCTTATCTTCAATCTAGGTGTTTCTGCGTGCTGCTCCGGCCCAAAGAGTGCCCGGCGGAAAACGACAACGCAGGCATGTCGGGTGCCACTGTCTGCACCTGCACAGAAAGTTTTGAGCAGATATCTCCTTCCTTTCGGCCGGAATTGAAAGAAGATTGTGCATCTTCAATGTAGGTCGCGGTCAATGACAAAAAGGCGCTTATCTTCAATCTAGGTGTTTCTGCGTGCTGCGCCGGCCCAAAGAGTGCCCGGCTGAAAACGACAACGCAGGCATGTCGGGTGCCACTGTCTACACCTGCACAGAAAGTTTTGAGCAGATATCTCCTTCCATTCGGCCGGAATTGCAAGACGTTTGTGCATCTTCTATGTTCGTCGCGGTCAATGGCAAAAGGCGCTTATCTTCAATCTAGGTGTTTCTGCGTGCTGCGCCAGCCCAAAGAGTGCCCGGCGGAAAACGACAACGCAGGCATGTCGGGTGCCACTGTCTGCACCTGCACAGAAAGTTTTGAGCAGATATCTCCTTCCATTCGGCCGGAATTGCAAGAAGTTTGTGCATCTTCTATGTTCGTCGCGGTCAATGGCAAAAGGCGCTTATCTTCAATCTAGGTGTTTCTGCGTGCTGCTCCGGCCCAAAGAGTGCCCGGCGGAAAACGACAACGCAGGCATGTCGGGTGCCACTGTCTGCACCTGCACAGAAAGTTTTGAGCAGATATCTTCTTTCGTTCTGCCGGAATTGAAAGACGTTTGTGCATCTTCAATGTAGGTCGCGGTCAATGACAAAAAGGCGCTTATCTTCAATCTAGGTGTTTCTGCGTGCTGCTCCGGCCCAAAGAGTGCCCGGCGGAAAACGACAACGCAGGCATGTCGGGTGCCACTGTCTACGCCTGCACAGAAAGTTTTGAGCAGATATCTCCTTCCTTTCGGCCGGAATTGAAAGAAGATTGTGCATCTTCAATGTAGGTCGCGGTAAATGACAAAAAGGCGCTTATCTTCAATCTAGGTGTTTCTGCGTGCTGCGCCGGCCCAAAGAGTGCCCGGCGGAAAACGACAACGCAGGCATGTC
>NW_026608516.1:0-65207 GCF_029499605.1 Hyla sarda | reverse complement strand
TAGGTTGGCAGTATAGTTCCCCCACATTAGGTGCAGTATATAATCCCCCCCTCATTAGGTGCAGTATAGTTCCCCCACATTAGGTGCAGTATAGTTCCTCACATTAGGTGCAGTATAGTTCCCCCACATTAGGTGCAGTATAGTTCTCCCCATATTAGGTGCAGTATAGTTCCCTCCACATTAGGTGCAGTATAGTTCTCCCCACATTAGGTGCAGTATAGTTCTCCCCACATTAGGTGCAGTATAGTTCCCCCACATTAGGTGCAGTGTAGTCCCACACATTGGTGCAGTATAGTTCTCCCCACATTAGGTGCAGTATAGTTCCCCCACATTAGGTGCAGTATAGTTCCCCACATTAGGTGCAGTATAGTTCTCCCCACATTAGGTGCAGTATAGTTCCCTCCACATTAGGTGCAGTATAGTTCTCCCCACATTAGGTGCAGTATAGTTCCCCCACATTAGGTGCAGTATAGATCCCCCACATTAGGTGCAGTATAGTTCTCCCCACATTGGTGCAGTATAGTTCCCCACATTAGGTGCAGTATAGTCCCACACATTGGTGCAGTATAGTTCCCCACATTAGGTGCAGTATAGTTCCCTCCACATTAGGTGCAGTATAGTTCTCCCCACATTAGGTGCAGTATAGTCCCCCACATTAGGTGCAGTATAGTTCCCCACATTAGGTGCAGTATAGATCCCCCACATTAGGTGCAGTATAGTTCTCCCCACATTGGTGCAGTATAGTTCCCCACATTAGGTGCAATATAGTTCCCTCCACATTAGGTGCAGTATAGTTCCCCCACATTAGGTGCAGTATAGTTCCCTCCACATTAGGTGCAGTATAGTTCCCCACATTAGGTGCAGTATAGTTCCCCCACATTAGGTGCAGTATAGTTCCCCACATTAGGTGCAGTATAGTTCTCCCCACATTAGGTGCAGTATAGTTCTCCCCACATTAGGTGCAGTATAGTTCCCCACATTAGGTGCAGTATAGTTCCCCACATTAGGTGCAGTATAGTTCCCTCCACATTAGGTGCAGTATAGTTCCCCCCACATTAGGTGCAGTATAGTTCCCCACATTAGGTGCAGTATAGTTCCCCACATTAGGTGCAGTATAGTTCCCCACATTAGGTGCAGTATAGTTCTCCCCACATTAGGTGCAGTATAGTTCCCCACATTAGGTGCAGTATAGTTCTCCCCACATTAGGTGCAGTATAGTTCTCCCCACATTAGGTGCAGTATAGTTCCCCACATTAGGTGCAGTATAGTTCACCCCACATTAGGTGCAGTATAGTTCCCCACATTAGGTGCAGTATAGTTCTCCCCACATTAGGTGCAGTATAGTTCCCCCACATTAGGTGCTGTGTAGTTCCCCCACATTAGGTGCAGTATAGTTCCCCCACATTAGGTGCAGTATAGTTCCCCACATTAGGTGCAGTATAGTTCCCCACATTAGGTGCAGTATAGTTCCCTCCACATTAGGTGCAGTATAGTTCTCCCCACATTAGATGCAGTATAGTTCCCCACATTAGGTGCAGTATAGTTCCCCACATTAGGTGCAGTATAGTTCCCTCCACATTAGGTGCAGTATAGTTCTCCCCACATTAGATGCAGTATAGTTCTCCCCACATTAGGTGCAGTATAGTTCCCCCACATTAGGTGCAGTATAGTTCCCCACATTAGGTGCAGTATAGTTCCCCACATTAGGTGCAGTATAGTTCCCCACATTAGGTGCAGTATAGTTCTCCCCACATTAGGTGCAGTATAGTTCCCTCCACATTAGGTGCAGTATAGTTCTCCCCACATTAGGTGCAGTATAGTTCCCCCACATTAGGTGCAGTATAGATCCCCCACATTAGGTGCAGTATAGTTCTCCCCACATTGGTGCAGTATAGTTCCCCACATTAGGTGCAGTATAGTCCCACACATTGGTGCAGTATAGTTCCCCACATTAGGTGCAGTATAGTTCCCCACATTAGGTGCAGTATAGTTCCCTCCACATTAGGTGCAGTATAGTTCCCTCCACATTAGGTGCAGTATAGTTCTCCCCACATTAGGTGCAGTATAGTCCCCCACATTAGGTGCAGTATAGTTCCCCACATTAGGTGCAGTATAGATCCCCCACATTAGGTGCAGTATAGTTCTCCCCACATTGGTGCAGTATAGTTCCCCACATTAGGTGCAGTATAGTTCCCTCCACATTAGGTGCAGTATAGTTCCCCCACATTAGGTGCAGTATAGTTCCCTCCACATTAGGTGCAGTATAGTTCCCCCACATTAGGTGCAGTATAGTTCCCCCACATTAGGTGCAGTATAGTTCCCCACATTAGGTGCAGTATAGTTCCCTCCACATTAGGTGCAGTATAGTTCCCTCCACATTAGGTGCAGTATAGTTCTCCCCACATTAGGTGCAGAATAGTTCTCCCCACATTAGGTGCAGTATAGTTCCCCCACATTAGGTGCAGTATAGTTCCCCCACATTAGGTGCAGTATAGTTCTCCCCACATTAGGTGCAGTATAGTTCCCCACATTAGGTGCAGTATAGTTCCCTCCACATTAGGTGCAGTATAGTTCTCCCCACATTAGGTGCAGTATAGTTCTCCCCACATTAGGTGCAGTATAGTTCCCCCACATTAGGTGCAGTATAGTTCCCCCACATTAGGTGCAGTATAGTTCCCCACATTAGGTGCAGTATAGTTCTCCCCACATTAGGTGCAGTATAGTTCTCCCCACATTAGGTGCAGTATAGTTCCCCACATTAGGTGCAGTATAGTTCCCCACATTAGCTGCAGTATAGTTCCCCACATTAGGTGCAGTATAGTTCCCCCACATTAGGTGCAGTATAGTTCCCCACATTAGGTGCAGTATAGTTCCCCCACATTAGGTGCAGTATAGTTCCCCACATTAGGTGCAGTATAGTTCCCCACATTAGGTGCAGTATAGTTCCCCCACATTAGGTGCAGTATAGTTCCCCCACATTAGGTGCAGTATAGTTCCCCACATTAGGTGCAGTATAGTTCCCCCACATTAGGTGCAGTATAGTTCTCCCCACATTAGGTGCAGTATAGTTCTCCCCACATTAGGTGCAGTATAGTTCCCCACATTAGGTGCAGTATAGTTCCCCCACATTAGGTGCAGTATAGTTCCCCCACATTAGGTGCAGTATAGTTCCCCCACATTAGGTGCAGTATAGTCCCACACATTGGTGCAGTATAGTCCCCAGGCCCGTCGCTACCGGACCGGCAAACCAAGCAATTGCTTGGGGCCCCGAGCTGGCTGGGGGGCCCCGAGCAGAGCCGGTGCTTGCCCGTCCTGTAGCGACGGGACACTTCGGGGGGCCCGCACATTTCACCAAAATTACATTTTTGAGGGGCGCGGGCCCCTTAAGAAACAAAGCAGGGCCGGCACCGGACAGGTCAGGGGATGATTGGAGTAGAGACGTCACGTGCCCCGCGCAGGCACGCACGTCTACGCCAATCACCTGACCTGTCCCTGCTTGCGTCCCCGCGGGAACCTCCAGCATCCTCCGTGCAGTGACAGGAGCAGCAGCAGACTCCCGCCTCTGCAACGATCCCCGGCAGGGTAAGTAAACTGGCGCGGGGGGCCCGGGGGATTGTATGGTTGTCAGGGGACTGCAATGGTGATGAGAGGTGTTTGTGTGTGTGTGTGTGTGGGGGGGGGGGGGGGGGGGGGGGGGGGGTCATGAGAGATGCAGGAGGGGTGTTATGGGGGTCATGAGAGATGCAGGAGGGGTGTTATGGGGATCATGAGAGATGCAGGAGGGGTGTTATGGGGATCATGAGAGATGCAGGAGGGGTGTTATGGGATCATGAGAGATGCAGGAGGGGTGTTATGGGGATCATGAGAGATGCAGGAGGGGTGTTATGGGGATCATGAGAGATGCAGGGGGGGTGTTATGGAGATCATGAGAGATGCAGGGGGGGTGTTATGGGGTCATGAGAGATGCAGGGGGGGTGTTATGGGGATCATGAGAGATGCAGGGGGGTGTTATGGGGATCATGAGAGATGCAGGGGGGGTGTTATGGGGATCATGAGAGATGCAAGGGGGTGTTATGGGGATCATGAGAGATGCAGGGGGTGTTATGGGGGTCATGAGAGATGCAGGAGAGGTGTTATGGGGGTCATGAGAGATGCAGGAGGGGTGTTATGGGGGTCATGAGAGATGCAGTGGGGTGTTATGGGGGTCATGAGAGATGCAGGGGGGTGTTATGGGGATCATGAGAGATGCAGGGGGGTGTTATGGGGGTCATGAGACATGCAGGGGGTGTTATGGGGGTCATGAGAGATGCAGGGGGTGTTATGGGGGTCATGAGAGATGCAGGGGGTGTTATGGGGGTCATGAGAGATGCAGGGGGTGTTATGGGGGTCATGAGAGATGCAGGGGGTGTTATGGGGGTCATGAGAGATGCAGGGGGTGTTATGGGGGTCATGAGAGATGCAGGGGGTGTTATGGGGGTCATGAGAGATGCAGGGGGTGTTATGGGGGTCATGAGAGATGCAGGGGGTGTTATGGGGGTCATGAGAGATGCAGGAGGGGTGTTATGGGGGTCATGAGAGATGCAGGAGGGGTGTTATGGGGGTCATGAGAGATGCAGGAGGGTGTTATGGGGGTCATGAGAGATGCAGGAGGGGTGTTATGGGGGTCATGAGAGATGCAGGAGGGGTGTTATGGGGTTCATGAGAGATGCAGGGGGGTGTTATGGGGGTCATGAGAGATGCAGGGGGTGTTATGGGGTTCATGAGAGATGCAGGGGGTGTTATGGGGGTCATGAGAGATGCAGGGGGTGTTATGGGGGTCATGAGAGATGCAGTGGGGGTGTTATGGGGGTCATGAGAGATGCAGGGGGTGTTATGGGGGTCATGAGAGATGCAGGGGCGTGTTATGGGGGTCATGAGAGATGCAGGGGGGTGTTATGGGGATCATGAGAGATGCAGTGGGGTGTTATGGGGGTCATGAGAGATGCAGGGGGTGTTATGGGGGTCATGAGAGATGCAGGGGGTGTTATGGGGGTCATGAGAGATGCAGGGGGTGTTATGGGGGTCATGAGAGATGCAGGGGGTGTTATGGGGGTCATGAGAGATGCAGGAGGGGTGTTATGGGGGTCATGAGAGGTGCAGGGGGGTGTTATGGGGGTCATGAGAGGTGCCCCCCCCCTGCACCTCTCCTCATCCCCCCCCCCCCCCCCCCCCGGTTATAATAGTGATGAGGAGAGGTGGGGGGGGGGAGTTATAGTAATAATGAGGAGAGGTATATGTATATATGATGTGTATGCATGTGTGGCAGTATTGTATTCAGTGGATGCAGTGTGGAGCAGCATTATATTCAGGGTACAGTGTGTGGCAGCATTATATTCAGGGGTACAGTGTGTGGCAGTATTATATTCAGGGGTACAGTGTGTGGAAGCATTATATTCAGGGTACAGTGTGTGGCAGTATTATTTTCAGGGTACAGTGTGTGGCAGTATTATTTTCAGGGTACAGTGTGTGGCAGTATTATTTTCAGGGTACAGTGTGTGGAAGCATTATATTCAGTGGATACAGTGTGGAGCAGCATTATATTCAGGGTACAGTGTGTGGCAGCATTATATTCAGGGTACAGTGTGTGGCAGAATTATAGTCAGGGTACAGTGTGTGGCAGCATTATAGTCAGGGTACAGTGTGAGGCAGCATTATATTCAGGGTACAGTGTGTGGAAGCATTATATTCAAGGTACAGTGTGAGGCAGCATTATCTTCAGGGTACAGTGTGGGGCAGTATATTATTTAGAGTACACTTTCTGGCAAGGTTATAATGATTACTGTCTTCATGCAGAGGATGAGGATCTGCTGACAGTGAGGAGCCAATGATGCCTGGATGTCAGACTCTGCAGAGAAGATGGAGCTGGAGGAAGACCTGGTCTCTGGACCAGATGAAGAAGAAAAGATAACAGAGAAGATATCACTCAAGTCAGAAGACGTCACTCAGGTCACTATCATTGTGTATTCTCCTGACTGTCCCATCAGAGCTGTAGTCACTTGTAAGTTCTGCAGTGATGATGGGTAAAACTGTGTCCAATCTGTGGCTCTTCAGCTGTTACAAAACTACAACTCCCATTGCCAGAGGCTCTCCAGAATGATGGGAGTTTTAGCTTTCCAACAGCTGGAGAACCATTTTAACCGAGGTGATCGGTGGGGGTCTCAGCAGTCAAACCCCCACCAAAAAAATGGCCCGGGGGGGGGGGGGGGTCTGGACAGCGGGTATGGGTAGGGAACACTGCTGCACCTAATGTGGGGGGAACACTGCCTACCTAATGTGGGGGGAAGACTGCCTAGCTAATGTGGGGGATCTCTGCTGCACCTAATGTAGGGGGAACACTGCTGCACCTAATGTGCGTCGTATTGACGTTCGCTCACGTTGCGGCGCTCCCAGAATTCAAGGGTCGGCGTTACTATGGAGGGGGGGGCCTCCATGTCCATTTTGCTTGGGGCCCCCAAATTCCTTCAAACGGCCCTGATAGTCCCCCACATTAGGTGCAGTATAGTTCCCCACATTAGGTGCTGTATAGTCCCACACATTGGTGCAGTATAGTCCCCCACATTAGGAGCAGTATAGCTCTCCACATTAGGAGCAGTATAGCTCTCCACATTAGGAGCAGTATAGCTCTCCACATTAGGAGCAGTATAGCTCTCCACATTAGGTGCAGTATAGCTCTCCACATTAGGTGCAGTATAGCTCTCCACATTAGGTGCAGTATAGCTCTCCACATTAGGTGCAGTATAGTTCTCCACATTAGGTGCAGTATAGTTCTCCACATTAGGTGCAGTATAGTTCCCCCACATTAGGTTGGCAGTATAGTTCCCCCACATTAGGTTGGCAGTATAGTTCCCCCACATTAGGTTGTCAGTATAGTTCCCCACATTAGGTGCAGTATAATTCCCCACATTAGGTGCAGTATACAGTAGTTCCCCCACATGAGGTGCAGTATAATTCCCCACATTAGGTGCAGTATACAGTAGTTCCCCCACATTAGGTGCAGTATACAGTAGTTCCCCCACATTAGTTGCAGTATACAGTAGTTCCCCCGCATTAGGTGCAGTATAATTCCCCCCATTAGGTGCAGTATACAGTAGTTCCCCACATTAGGTGCAGTATACAGTAGTTCTCCCACATTAGGTGCAGTATACAGTAGTTCCCCCACATTAGGTGCAGTGTAGTTCCCCCACATTAGGTGCAGTATAGTTCCCCACATTAGGTGCAGTATAGTTCCCCCACATTAGGTGCAGTATAGTTCCCCCACATTAGGTGCAGTATAGTTCCCCCACATTAGGTGCAGTATAGTTCCCCCACATTAGGTGCAGTATAGTTCCCCCACATTAGGTGCAGTGTAGTTCCCCCACATTAGGTGCAGTGTAGTTCCCTCACATTAGGAGCAGTATAGCTCTCCACATTAGGAGCAGTATAGCTCTCCACATTAGGAGCAGTATAGCTCTCCACATTAGGAGCAGTATAGCTCTCCACATTAGGTGCAGTATAGCTCTCCACATTAGGTGCAGTATAGCTCTCCACATTAGGTGCAGTATAGCTCTCCACATTAGGTGCAGTATAGTTCTCCACATTAGGTGCAGTATAGTTCTCCACATTAGGTGCAGTATAGTTCCCCCACATTAGGTTGGCAGTATAGTTCCCCCACATTAGGTTGGCAGTATAGTTCCCCCACATTAGGTTGTCAGTATAGTTCCCCACATTAGGTGCAGTATAATTCCCCACATTAGGTGCAGTATACAGTAGTTCCCCCACATGAGGTGCAGTATAATTCCCCACATTAGGTGCAGTATACAGTAGTTCCCCCACATTAGGTGCAGTATACAGTAGTTCCCCCACATTAGTTGCAGTATACAGTAGTTCCCCCGCATTAGGTGCAGTATAATTCCCCCCATTAGGTGCAGTATACAGTAGTTCCCCACATTAGGTGCAGTATACAGTAGTTCTCCCACATTAGGTGCAGTATACAGTAGTTCCCCCACATTAGGTGCAGTGTAGTTCCCCCACATTAGGTGCAGTATAGTTCCCCACATTAGGTGCAGTATAGTTCCCCCACATTAGGTGCAGTATAGTTCCCCCACATTAGGTGCAGTATAGTTCCCCCACATTAGGTGCAGTATAGTTCCCCCACATTAGGTGCAGTATAGTTCCCCCACATTAGGTGCAGTGTAGTTCCCCCACATTAGGTGCAGTGTAGTTCCCTCACATTAGGAGCAGTATAGTTCCCCCACATTAGGTGCAGTATAGCTCTCCACATTAGGTGCAGTATAGTTCTCCACATTAGGTGCAGTATAGTTCTCCACATTAGGTGCAGTATAGTTCTCCACATTAGGTTGGCAGTATAGTTCCCCCACATTAGGTTGGCAGTATAGTTCCCCCACATTAGGTTGGCAGTATAGTTCCCCACATTAGGTTGGCAGTATAGTTCCCCACATTAGGTGCAGTATAGTCCCTCCACATTAGGTGCAGTATACAGTAGTTCCCCACATTAGGTGCAGTATACAGTAGTTCCCCACATTAGGTGCAGTATACAGTAGTCCCCCCACATTAGGTGCAGTATACAGTAATCCCCCCACATTAGGTGCAGTATACAGTAATCCCCCCACATTAGGTGCAGTATACAGTAGTCCCCCCACATTAGGTGCAGTATACAGTAGTCCCCCCACATTAGGTGCAGTATTCAGTAGTTCCCCACATTAGGTGCAGCATACAGTAGTTCCCCACATTAGGTGCAGTATACAGTAGTCCCCCCACATTAGGTGCAGTATACAGTAATCCCCCCACATTAGGTGCAGTATACAGTAATCCCCCCACATTAGGTGCAGTATACAGTAATCCCCCCACATTAGGTGCAGTATACAGTAGTCCCCCCACATTAGGTGCAGTATACAGTAGTCCCCCCACATTAGGTGCAATATACAGTAGTTCCCCACATTAGGTGCAGTATACAGAAGTTCCCCCACATTAGGTGCAGTATACAGTAGTTCCCCCACATTAGGTGCAGTATAATTCCCCACATTAGGTGCAGTATACAGTAGTTCCCCCACATTAGGTGCAGTATACAGTAGTTCCCCCACATTAGGTGCAGTATACAGTAATTCCCCCGCATTAGGTGCAGTATAATTCCCCCCATTAGGTGCAGTATACAGTAGTTCACCACATTAGGTGCAGTATACAGTAGTTCCCCCATATTAGGTGCAGTATACAGTAGTTCCCCCACATTAGGTGCAGTATAGTTCCCCACATTAGGTACAGTATAGTTCCCCCACATTAGGTGCAGTATAGTTCCCCCACATTAGGTGCAGTATAGTTCCCCCACATTAGGTGCAGTGTAGTTCCCCCACATTAGGTGCAGTGTAGTTCCCCCACATTAGGTGCAGTGTAGTTCCCCCACATTAGGTGCAGTGTAGTTCCCCCACATTAGGTGCAGTGTAGTTCCCCCACATTAGGTGCAGTGTAGTTCCCCCACATTAGGTGCAGTGTAGTTCCCCCACATTAGGTGCAGTGTAGTTCCCCCACATTAGGTGCAGTGTAGTTCCCCCACATTAGGTGCAGTATAGTTCCCCCACATTAGGTGCAGTATAGTTCCCCCACATTAGGTGCAGTATAGTTCCCCCACATTAGGTGCAGTATAGTTCCCCCACATTAGGTGCAGTATAGTTCCCCCACATTAGGTGCAGTATAGTTCCCTCACATTAGGTTGGCAGTATAGTTCCCCCACATTAGGTTGGCAGTATAGTTCCCCCACATTAGGTTGGCAGTATAGTTCCCCCACATTAGGTTGGCAGTATAGTTCCCCACATTAGGTGCAGTATAGTTCCCCACATTAGGTGCAGTATAGTCTCCCACATTAGGTGCAGTATACAGTAGTCCCTCCACATTAGGTGCAGTATACAGTAGTCCCTCCACATTAGGTGCAGTATACAATAGTCCCCCCACATTAGGTGGAGTATACAGTAGTTCCCCACATTAGGTGCAGTATACAGTAGTCCCCCCACATTAGGTGCAGTATACAGTAGTCCCCCCACATTAGGTGCAGTATACAGTAGTCCCCCCCACATTAGGTGCAGTATACAGTAGTCCCCCCACATTAGGTGCAGTATACAGTAGTTCCCCACATTAGGTGAAGTACAGTAGTTTCCCCACATTAGGTGCAGTATACAGTAGTTGCCCCACATTAGGTGCAGTATACAGTAGTCCTCCCACATTAGGTGCAGTATACAGTAGTTCCCCACATTAGGTGCAGTATACAGTAGTTCCCCACATTAGGTGAAGTACAGTAGTTTCCCCACATTAGGTGCAGTATACAGTAGTTCCCCCACATTAGGTGCAGTATAATTCCTCACATTAGGTGCAGTATAATTCCCCACATTAGGTGCAGTATAGTTCCCCCACATTAGGTGCAGTATAATTCCCCACATTAGGTTCAGTATAGTTCCCCCACATTAGGTGCACTATAATTCCACCACATTTGGTGCAGTATAGATCCCCACATTAAGTGACTGCACTTAATGTGGGGGAACTATACTGCACCAAATGTGGTGGAATTATAGTGCAACTAATGTTCCCCTACAGACATACAGCCTTCAGCCATATACAATGTATGGCTGGAGGCTGTATGCCTGTTTACTGCCCCACTTGAGTATTCCGACCACCGCTCCTGGATCACGATCTACTGCTATGGCCTATGGGCCATCCCGGTCACGACCTACTGCTATGGCCTATGGGCCATCCCGGGAGCAGCGGTCGGAACACTGAAGATGACCGCAGGTGACTTACCATACCCGCACGTCCTCCTCACAGCTGCGCTCTGCTGTACTGTTGCTATGGGCGCACGCACGTGACGTCAGTGCCGTCACTGCGTGCGCTTCCTCCCAACGGCCCCAGCGTTTTTAAAGTTAACGCGGGGCCGCTATGAAGTAAACGGGGCATCCTTGTGGCCTGAAAAGATTTTTCGGGACACAGGGATGTCCCGAATGTGACGGGGCCCCCCTGCGGGCACGGGGCCCGGAGCTGATCACTGTTTTAAAGTGGCCCCCCTGCTAATCTTTAACAAGAAGCCAACGCTGCGGCCACTTTAAAACAGTTGCCCCCCCCCCCCCCTACTGAGCAGACGGCAGGACCCCTGGGGGATGGGGGCCCTAGGCAATTGCCTGGTTTGCCCCGCCATAACACCGGCCCTGCTTATAATGAAAAATGGCAGCAATGTTTTAAAAAGGTTATATGTGAAAATCCGGTATGTTGATAGCAATATTAACAATAATGCCAGTATACAAGGAGGAAAATTATCCCCATACATATTACCGTCATACTGTTACTGACCAAATCCTGTGAACTGACATTGAAATTATCAATATCAGTATACAAGGGACAAGTAATATCGCCACATCATGACCAGTATCACCGCAGAATGACTAATATCCCCGCACTGCTACTGAAAAAAATCCACTAGGCAAAGACCAAGGTTAACTCCATACAGTGATCATATACAGATAGATACCAACACTACAAAGGTGCCCCCCTTCCCTCTCCCCTTCTTAGCTAAGTAAATGTTCAGCCTTAATATATTAGGTAGGTAGGCAGGCTTCTTCCCACTTCTACCTCCATTCCACATTAGGCTGTATTCACCCCACGATTGTTACATACGGGACCGGATCCGATAGGGATATGTGAAAACCAGGCACTCCCGTATCTCCGCCGGACCCGGCCCCCATCTCATCTCATTTGAATGAGCCGACCGGAGTCAAATAGTGACTCCGGTCGGCTTATTTTTGCCCCATATCCGGTTTTGTGACCAGACTTAAAACCGTGGTATACTACAGTTTTAAGTACGGTCACAAATCTGGATACGGGGCAAAACTGAGCCGACTGGAGTCATTATCTGACTCCGGTCGGCTCCTTCAAACGAGATGTGGTCCGGGTCCGGCTGAGATACGGGAGCGCCTGGTTTTCACATCTCCCAGCCAGATCCGGTTTGTAACAATTGTGGTGTGAATGCAGCCTTAGCTAGATATATCTCTCTCCACCCAGGGCAGAACTGGGGCTAAAAACCAACCCTGAAAAAATGATCATACCAGCCCCACAGCATTGTGTCATTGTGGCAGCCGCCGGCAGCAGGGAAGGGACAGGGAAGCCTGACATTTGATTTGCCAGGCCTCCATAAGAAAGCTATGTTGTGGCAGAAATGTGGTATTAATGCTTGGGGAAGACAGTATAAAAAAACCCTCTCTTCCTTGCTCTTGCGCTACCGCCAGAATCACGAAATTCAGTTCCCAGTGTCCAGCGCTTCTGGGTTAGGTGACGTTACACAGCTGCTCATTCAGTTATGGGCCGAAGCAATGTCCAGCCTCAGCCTCTGATTGGATGGCTAGTTATATGACGTCACCTGACCCGGAAGTGCCAGATACCAGGAACACAATTCCAGTAGTAGTGCAGAAGCCAGGAATGTAACTGTATAGGGACTAGGACTACAAACTGTGGACTGCTAGTTGTTCCAAAAATGGTCTGGGCATGCTGGGAGTTGTAGTTTTGCTGGGAGTTTTAGTTAAGCAACAGCTGGAGGTCCACAGTTTGGAGACCATTGGCATAGGGAGAGATGCGTCACCCGCCCCGCTGGGACCAGCCCCAGGGACTCATTTCCGGGGTTTCAGCAGGATTTTCAATCTAAGATGACTCTGAATGACCGAGTGTCTCAGTGTTTTTCCTGGTGTCCTGGGATCGTGATGTCTGCACCAGTTTTATGCTGCCCGATGTTTAGGCAGAATAACTGATAAAACATTCCCCTTAACTGTAGTTATATATAAAACAATATTTATTATTTTTCATTAACTAACAACTTAAATTGCAATAAAAGAAAACCAAAGTGCCCTCTCTTACAAAGTAGTAACAGCAGGTCTTCTCAGTGGCGTCTCTAGGGGGGGGGGGGCAGAGGGGGCCACGGCCCCCCCTACATCATGATTGGCCCCCCCTTGTGCCCCCCCTAGCAGCAGTAGGTCACTAGCAGCTCTCATGGCTATCAGGGGGTACAGCTAGTTCACCAGTAAGGGGCCCGAGCCCCCGCCCCCCCGGAGCCATCTTTTTTATATAAACCTTCAGCCTGTAGAGGAGTGTACAGAGGGGTTTAGAGGAGTGTACATGAGTGACAGATGGGTGTACATGGGTGACAGAGGGGTGTAGAGGAGTGTACATGGGTGACAGATGGGTGTACATGGGTGACAGAGGGGTATAGAGGAGTGTACATGGGTGACAGAGGGGTGTAGAGGAGTGTACATGGGTGACATGGGTGACAGAGGGGTGTAGAGGAGTGTACATGGGTGACAGAGGGGTGTAGAGGAGTGTACATGGGTGACAGAGGGGTGTAGAGGAGTGTGCACCCTAAAGCACAAACTCATGCCGCACACGCGTGTGTGTGTTTATATAGATATATATATATATATATATATATATAAATGTCGAAAAAAATGCAGCACTACTTTACCACAGTAGGCGGGTGCCAGCTCCTCAGGCTCGATCACAGCCAATTGATAACTTCAAAAATGGTGCGGCACTCCAAATATCCAAAAAATAACTATTTATTCCACATGTCAAACAGTGCGACGTTTCAGCCCCTCTTGCTTGCATGCACACATACATAAACAGACCTACACTCATATAAATATCAATACAAACAAAATGAAAAACTTTATTAAAACTTTTTTGGGGATTGGAGGCTTTTTTTTTAGATTGGAGGCTCCATTATACATACACTGTACAGCAATCATACCTCCATTATACATACACTGTACAGCAATCATACATCCATTATACATACACTGTACAGCAATCATACCTCCATTATACATACACTGTACAGCAATCATACCTCCATTATACATACACTGTACAGCAAGCATACCTCCATTATACATACACTGTACAGCAATCATACATTCAGTATACATACACTGTACAGCAATCATACATCCATTATACATACACTGTACAGCAAGCATACCTCCATTATACATACAGTGTACAGCAATCATACATTCATTATACATACACTGTACAGCAATCATACCTCCATTATACATACACTGTACAGCAATCATACATTCATTATACATACACTGTACAGCAATCATACATCCATTATACATACACTGTACAGCAATCATACATCCATTATACATACACTGTACAGCAATCATACCTCCATTATACATACACTGTAAAGCAATCATACATTCATTATACATACACTGTACAGCAATCATACCTCCATTATACATACACTGTACAGCAATCATACATTCATTATACATACACTGTACAGCAATCATACATCCATTATACATACACTGTACAGCAATCATACCTCCATTATACATACACTGTACAGCAATCATACATTCATTATACATACACTGTACAGCAATCATACCTCCATTATACATACACTGTACAGCAATCATACATTCATTATACATACACTGTACAGCAATCATACATCCATTATACATACACTGTACAGCAATCATACATTCATTATACATACACTGTACAGCAATCATACATCCATTATACATACACTGTACAGCAAGCATACCTCCATTATACATACACTGTACAGCAATCATACATTCAGTATATATACACTGTACAGCAATCATACATCTATTATACATACACTGTACAGCAATCATACATTCAGTATACATACACTGTACAGCAATCATACATCCATTATACATACACTGTACAGCAATCATACCTCCATTATACATACACTGTACAGCAATCATACATTCATTATACATACACTGTACAGCAATCATACATCCATTATACATACACTGTACAGCAAGCATACCTCCATTATACATACACTGTACAGCAAGCATACATCCATTATACATACACTGTACAGCAATCATACATCCATTATACATACACTGTACAGCAAGCATACATTCATTATACATACACTGTACAGCAATCATACATCCATTATACATACACTGTACAGCAAGCATACATTCATTATACATACACTGTGACTGTACAGCAATCATATATCCATTATACATACACTGTACAGCAATCATACATTAATTATACATACACTGTACAGCAATCATACATCCATTATACATACACTGTGTCTGTACAGCAATCATACATCCATTATACATACACTGTACAGCAATCATACATCCATTATACATACACTGTGTCTGTACAGCAATCATACATCCATTATACATACACTGTACAGCACGCATACCTCCATTATACATACACTGTAAAGCAATCATACATTCAGTATACATACACTGTACAGCAATCATACATCCATTATACATACACTGACTGTACAGCAATCATACATCCATTATACATACACTGTACAGCAATCATACATCCATTATACATACACACACTGTACAGCAATCATACATCCATTATACATACACTGACTGTACAGCAATCATACATCCATTATACATACACTGTACAGCAAGCGTACCTCCATTATACATACACTGTGACTGTATAGCAATCATACATCCATTATACATACACTGTACAGCAAGCATACCTCCATTATACATACACTGTGACTGTACAGCAATCATACATCCATTATACATACACTGTACAGCAAGCATACATCCATTATACATACACGGTACAGCAATCATACATTCATTATACATACACTGTACAGCAATCATACATCCATTATACATACACTGTACAGCAATCATACCTCCATTATACATACACTGTACAGCAATCATACCTCCATTATACATACACTGTACAGCAATCATACCTCCATTATACATAAACTGTGACTGTTCAGCAATCATACATCCATTATACATACACTGTACAGCAAGCATACCTCCATTATACATACACTGTACAGCAATCATACATTCATTATACATACACTGTACAGCAATCATACATCCATTATACATACACTGTGACTGTACAGCAATCATACATCCATTATACATACACTGTACAGCAAGCGTACCTCCATTATACATACACTGACTGTACAGCAATCATACATCCATTATACATACACTGTACAGCAAGCATACCTCCATTATACATACACTGTGACTGTACAGCAATCATACATCCATTATACATACACTGTACAGCAAGCATACATCCATTATACATACACTGTACAGCAATCATACATTCATTATACATACACTGTACAGCAATCATACATCCATTATACATACACTGTACAGCAATCATACATTCATTATACATACACTGTACAGCAATCATACATCCATTATACATACACTGTACAGCAAGCATACCTCCATTATACATACACTGTACAGCAATCATACATTCATTATACATACACTGTACAGCAATCATACATCCATTATACATACACTGTACAGCAATCATACATTCATTATACATACACTGTACAGCAATCATACATCCATTATACATACACTGTACAGCAAGCATACATTCATTATACATACACTGTGACTGTACAGCAATCATATATCCATTATACATACACTGTACAGCAATCATACATTCTTTATACATACACTGTACAGCAATCATACATCCATTATACATACACTGTGTCTGTACAGCAATCATACATCCATTATACATACACTGTACAGCAATCATACATCCATTATACATACACTGTACAGCAATCATACCTCCATTATACATACACTGTACAGCAAGAATACCTCCATTATACATACACTGTACAGCAAGAATACCTCCATTATACATACACTGTACAGCAAGCATACCTCCATTATACATAAACTGTGACTGTACAGCAATCATACATCCATTATACATACACTGTACAGCAAGCATACCTCCATTATACATACACTGTACAGCAATCATACATTCATTATACATACACTGTACAGCAATCATACATCCATTATACATACTTTGTACAGCAATCATACATTCATTATACATACACTGTACAGCAATCATACATCCATTATACATACACTGTACAGCAATCATAAATCCATTATACATACACTGTACAACAATCATACCTCCATTATACATACACTGTACAGCAAGCATACCTCCATTATACATACAGTGTACAGCAAGCATACCTCCATTATACATACACTGTACAGCAATCATAAATCCATTATTCATACACTGTACAGCAATAATACATCCATTATACATACACTGTACAGCAATCATACATCCATTATACATACACTGTACAGCAAGCATACATTCATAATACATACACAGTGACTGTACAGCAATCATACATCCATTATACATACACTGTACAGCAATCATACATTCATTATACATACACTGTACAGCAATCATACATCCATTATACATACACTGTGTCTGTACAGCAATCATACATCCATTATACATACACTGTACAGCAAGCATACCTCCATCATACATACACTGTACAGCAATCATACATTCAGTATACATACACTGTACAGCAATCATACATTCACTATACATACACTGTACAGCAAGCATGCCTCCATTATACATACACTGTACAGCAAGCATACCTCCATTATACATACACTGTACAGCAATCATACATCCATTATACATACACTGTACAGCAAGCATACCTCCATTATACATACACTGTACAGCAATCATACATTCATTATACATACACTGTACAGCAATCATACATCCATTATACATACATCGTACAGCAATCATACATCCTTATACATACACTGTACAGCAATCATACATCCATTATACATACACTGTACAGCAAGCATACCTCCATTATACATACACTGTACAGCAATCATACATTCATTATACATACACTGTACAGCAATAATACATCCATTATACATACACTGTACAGCAATCATACATTCATTATACATACACTGTACAGCAATCATACATCCATTATACATACACTGTACAGCAAGCATACCTCCATTATACATACAATGTACAGCAAGCATACATTCATTATACATACACTGTACAGCAATCATACATCCATTATACATACACTGTACAGCAAGCATACCTCCATTATACATACACTGTGCAGCAATCATACATCCATTATACATACACTGTACAGCAATCATACATCCATTATACATACACTGACTGTACAGCAATCATACATCCATTATACATACACTGTGACTGTATAGCAATCAAACATCCATTATACATACACTGTACAGCAAGCGTACCTCCATTATACATACACTGTGACTGTACAGCAATCATACATCCATTATACATACACTGTACAGCAAGCATACCTCCATTATACATACCCTGTGACTGTACAGCAATCATACATCCATTATACATACACTGTACAGCAATCATACATCCATTATACATACACTGTACAGCAAGCATACCTCCATTATACAAACACTGTACAGCAATCATACCTCCATTATACATACACTGTACAGCAATCATACCTCCATTATACATACACTGTACAGCAATCATACCTCCATTATACATACACTGTACAGCAAGCATACCTCCATTATACATACACTGTACAGCAAGCATACCTCCATTATACATACACTGTGACTGTACAGCAAGCATACATCCATCATACATACACTGTACAGCAAGCATACCTCCATTATACATAAACTGTACAGCAATCATACATCCATTATACATACACTGTGACTGTACAGCAATCATACATCCATTATACATACACTGTGACTGAACAGCAAGCATACCTCCATTATACATACACTAACTGTACAGCAATCATACATCCATTATACATACACTATACAGCAAGCATACCTCCATTATACATACACTGTACAGCAATCATACCTCCATTATACATACACTGTACAGCAAGCATACCTCCATTATACATACACTGTATAGCAATCATACCTCCATTATACATACACTGTGACTGTACAGCAATCATACATCCAATCCATTAATAATGGATTGGATGTATGATTGTTGTACAGTCACAGACACAGTGTATGTATAATGGATGTATGATTGCTGTACCGTGTATGTATAATGGACAGGGCTGTCTTTAATTTTGATTGGACCCTGGGCAAGCAATTTTTTTTGGGGGTCCCCCACCCCCACCCCCATCCCACACACACTCGGGATCAGTACAGGATCAGTAATGTAATGTATGTACACAGTGACCTCACCAGCAGAATAGTGAGTACAGCTCTGGAGAGAAGGTGTGTTCTGCTGAGCTCCAGAGTTTCCCAGAGAAGCATTGATTTTCTTCCACCCCTCCCCAGGTGTGTGGCAGACACCTGGGTAGGTTTTCCTGCTATGGAGCCCCGGGAAGCTGGGGCTTCATCTTGCACCCCCCCCCCGTTCTCGGCTGGCGGGGTGTGCAAAGGAAAATGCAACAGCCAGTAGTCAGGATGGGGTGAGGAGATCCACCAGGGTCCACAGCCATGTGGGGCCCCCTCCCCCGACCTCAGCTGGGAGCTGCAAAGCTTCCAGCAGAAGCTCATCCAGGCAGCGGAGTGGAAAGTCTGCATCATAGTTACATAGTTACAAAGTTACATAGTTAGTATGGTTGAAAAAAGACATACGTCCATCAAGTCCAACCAGGGGATTGAAGGGAAGGATGTAAGGGGATAAGGGAAAGGGATGTAGTTTTATAATTCTGCATAAGCTTTAATGTTATTTTGTTCCAGGAATGTATCTAACCCTGTTTTAAAGCTGTTAATTGTTCCTGCTGTGACCAGTTCCTGAGGTAGACCGTTCCATAAATTCACAGTCCTCACGGTAAAGAAGGCGTGCCGCCCCTTTAGACTAAACCTTTTCTTTTCCAGACGGAGGGAGTGCCCCCTCGTCCTTTGGGGGGGTTTAACCTGGAACAGTTTTTCTCCATATTTTTTGTATGGGCCATTAATATACTTATATACGTTTATCATATCCCCATATCCAGCCTGTTTCCTCAGAACCCCAGCAATGGGGGGTAAAGGGGCCCAAAGAATCCCTGGCCAGCTTTGGGTCCAAAATCCAGGCCAAGATGGCTCAGTATGAACAGCTCGGAAAACAACTAAGAGGCCTCAGAGAGGAGCTGAAGTTTGCAAGACTGTTGAGACCCAATTAGCTCCGAGCAGGCTATAACTACCCCTCCCCCTTACTACAATAATTAATTAAATAATAACTGACACAACAACAATTCAACTTTTCCGTGGGTGGGGATCGGCCACAGCTTTATTTATAAAATTACTTATATAAATAACAATTTAACTGTAACAAAGACACCGATTGGCTTCTTGCCAACCCGAGAGGTGCTGCCACACTATCCTGTGTGGAGGTCTACCCCGGGTTGACCCCGCTTTCACCGTCTTCTTACCGCCAAGCTGTGACTTACAATAAACAGAGATACAAAAAGGGAGGGAGGGAGGGCAAAACTCCGGGTCCTGGGCAGATTGAGGGGGGAAGGGAGGCACCACAGCTATAAATACCCAGGGGAGGGCCTTTGAAAGCCCGGGAAACTATTAGACCCCTGATTGGTGCACTCCTTCCCCCCCACCCATGGGACATACCACTATAGTTAGCAACAAGTTTTTACAGGCGGGGGAGGGGGCTAAAAAACATTGCCTGTATATTTCTTAACCCCTTAACTGCTCACCAGTCAGGGGGCAAGCTAGTTATGCACAGCTTGCCCCTCCAGACTGTTGAGACCCAATTAGCTCCGAGCTGGCTATAACTACCCCTCCCCCTTACTACAATAATTAATTAAATAATAACTGACACAACAACAATTCAACTTTTCCGTGGGTGGGGATCGGCCACAGCTTTATTTATAAAATTACTTATATAAATAACAATTTAACTGTAACAAAGACACCGATTGGCTTCTTGCCAACCCAAGAGGTGCTGCCACACTGTCCTGTGTGGAGGTCTACCCCGGGTTGACCCCGCTTTCACCGTCCACCCAAGAGATACTGGATAGCCAACACCTGGGGCCAACTCAGCCCCCCGAACACACCCAACACATTTCCTCTCCAGGAAAGTCGCCCAACACATTTCCTCTCCAGGAAATTCTCCCAACACATAACCTCTCCAGGAAATCCGAGGTACCTGCCGCCAGGTCCTATGTTTTTGCATTTTATTTTATTTTTTGTAATTTTTATTTTTTTTGTATTCACTAACTCTTGTGTGAACTCATTTCTCAGACTCGCCCATACACCGAAGAGTGCCGCAGCACTCGCACCACCTTGCGGAAAGCCGCTCGCAAAACAAAAACACATGTGGGAAACATCAAACTGGGCGAAAATAGCAACGCAACAAGCAGATCGCCCGCGCCCCACGCGCTGCGCTACCCTCTCCGGAAACTGAGCCCTCTCCGCCGACACCGACACAAAAAGAGAGCGAATCCCAAACTCACAACACCCCCTCCTACAAAGAGAAGCCAAAACCCAAAACAGACAATCGAGGGCGGGGAGCATAAAAGAAAAAGAGGTGGGGGGGGAGGCCCCCACCGCAGTCCAATCAACAATAGGACGACAACAGGAAAAAACAGTCATTCGTGGACCCTCATGCAGCACAAGCTGTGTGTCCCAGATCGCCTAAGCAATCTCGGACCGACGGACCTGAAAACGCACAAAATAGGCACCCAAAAAACACATCAGACACCCAAGTGTCATGGAAGGAGACGAGGAGAAAGAAAGTGCCCCATCCACCTAGCCCCGAAAATAGCCAGCGCAAAACCTCAGATCAGAAAAAACGACGCAAAAGCGACAACCAAAAATCCGACCCACAGCCGCCACCAAGCGACCCAAAAACTGATAGGAAAAAATGGTCGCCGACAGCAAGGCCACCCGCTCACGGGCCCAGCCCCTAGGTATACACCAACATCCCACCAACCGCAAAGCAGAAAAGAAAAATCACCCCCCGTCATGCGGCAACCTCACCCCACTGGATCGCAGCACAGTGGGAAAGCACCCTTTTTTTTTTTTTTTTTTTTTTTTGCACTGAGTAGTAGGTGATTCACATGAACAGGTGAAGATACCCAGCGTCACATACTAAGAATGTTAATTGGATACATGCAGAATACAGCCCAAATCTCGAACGTCCTTGGATAGGAGACACAGCAGTTAACTTATTTTATCACAGCCTATCAAAACGAAATAGGAAGTCAAACAGCAGAACCTTGTAGGTACAAAAAACAAAACCCCTATCCACAGACACACTTGGAACCTTCGGGACCCTCCTTGACTGTAGACATCCCGGCCTCCACACCAACCCCAACTACTCGCAAGCGCCTCACCGTGAGTGTGACCAAGTCGCAGGAGCCACTAAAGCGGACCAAGAAATACACCAATCTCCACGATGACCCACAGGCCGAAAATTTAACCACAACTGTATCACTCAGTCCTACCCCGGGACCCGAACCTGAGGTGGTCTCCCATTCCACAGCCACATGAGCAAACCTTCCGACTCCACCCGAGGGAGCAACCTCCGGAACCACTGCCAGAGAACGGGACAAAGCGTCAACACCCAATACCGACCCCAGGGAGTACAGCCGCAAAATAAACCTTATCTCCAAACAGCGAAGCACTAGGTGCAACAAGCCGAGCGCAGGAAGAAAGCCGAAAGAAAGAAATAATAACAGTGACAACGCCCCAAATGTCAGACCGACAAAACGCCCCCGATCACTCAAATCACACCCAAAAAAGAAAAGCATCACCAAATTATAGCGCAATCAAGCACAGGGGCCACGCCAACCCACACAGTACCGTTACAATCCTAGAACATGAACTGCCGAAGCAAGCACCCAAAGTCCCACAACCAACACCAAAGGAAAAAGCGCAAACAAAAAACCCAAGCATGGCAGAAACCCACTGACTACCAAGACACCCAGTAGTAAACCACCCTGCAGCACCACTGGAAAACCAAAACACCACACCAACAACCAACCAAACCAGCCACACCCGGGAACAGAGCGAGCTCTCCATGAGCTGCAACGGGGGACTGAAAGCAGGCCTGTCCACTGCATCACGCCTGAAAAAAACCCAACCAACCGGAACGTCAGCCCTTAGTGCACCAGGGGCACATATGCGGGGGCACAGATACCACACACCCTCGGCGGCCAGAGACAACCTGCAGGAAAAAACTCCGCCCTGAACCACATTCCACGTGGAACATTCAGTAAACCAGCAAGGACCGGAACCGGGGCACATAGCGAGCCCTGAAGAAACCAAAACAGAGAAAACGCAATTACTCCCTGACCATAGGAAAGCAGCAAACCAAGGCCAACAAGGCATGCGGAAGACATGCTAATCTCCTCAAAATCGTTCCAATTTTAACATACATGCTGCCGAAGCGAGCACAAAATATGGACGCTTCACAAATTTGCATGTCAGCCTTGCAGCAACAAACCACACCCCAACAAGTGTAGAGCACAGGAGAATCACCCTCCGGAATACCACCACGAACAGAAGAAACCACACAGGCAAGACAAACGGAGACACAAGCAAAACCTACCCCCAGAGACTCAAGCGAAACCTACCCTCCGCCACATCAGCCAAAGCACCCAGCATGACATACAGGAGTCCCATGCCTACATGAGATTGGGCGAAACAGGAAAAAACAGCAGACAAATATACTAGGACAATGGAGCAGCGGAGAGAGACTACAACTTAAGATGGAGAGATAAACCAAACAAAGGGGGAGAAAACCCAAAGAAACAAAACCGTGACTGGGTGGCAGCCACCGATTCAGGAAAAGGAACATGCCTACGGGAGCTAAGTCAGCAAAACCCCGGCCACCTAGAGCGTAAGGCCAAAAGACCACACACCCAAGCGCGCACCGCAGAAAATGATACCCTACCAAAGCACCCCGTCAAGAAGAGACGTACCCAACTCACAACCAGAGACCAACACAGATATACACCCATATCCGAGACCCAAACTCAACAAACACACGGGAACAAAAGGACGAACACTACACAGACGTAGCAATAAGCACACAAACCAGGGAAGGGGCAAAGCCCCACATCAGAAGACTCACCAATTCCAGAAAATGGAGAAGCACAACAGAGGGAGGAACCACTTCACCACCGCCGCAGGCGTGGGACAAGGCACGCTGGAGACCGCCGGGTCGCGGGCACTCGGCCGCCGCACGGAACGGCGCCGGAAACCACGCCGGGAAAACAGCAGTAGAGGACTCCGAGGGAGAACCCTGCGGGAAGAACCGAAACACCTACTCCCCGCAGGTGAACAGAAGGCCCAAAAAACACCGCCTGTGCCGCCCCCCAGGACCAGAGCGAGAGCGGCGACAAATACGTCTATGCCCCCATCCGGCCCCAGAGGGGGGAAGAGCAACACGAAATCAGGGGAGCACTCCCTACCCCTCCACGGGGGGCATTGGAGAGGCAGGAGGAAGGAGGACAGCAGTGGCAGCAGTGGGGGAAGGGGGGGGTTGGGAACTCGGGGCAGAGAGGTGATGGGGAGGCGTGGGGGGGGCGCAATGGATGCAAGAACCATGGGGAGCACTGGAAGAGCACGAGGAAAAAGGGGGAGGGGCAGCAGCAGCAGTGGGCAGGGGGGGAGTGCTAGTGTGGTGGGGGTAAGGAGCCGGGCAATGGAGTGGGGACGGTATGAGGGCTCATATAGTTGGCGTTGTGATCTGAAGCTGTCCGCAGTACCATTGTCGTTTCGATCAGAGTTTGAGATCGCTGTTTTTCATATTTACGGTATAAAAAGGGGTCAAAAATACGCTATTTTGGACTGTGAAATTTATTCAAGTAATATTACTTATTTATGTATTTTATTCATTAATTAATAAATTTGTAATGTTTTTTTTTTTTTTTTTTATATTATACACGTACGCCATAGACGGAGCGCCTTAAATGACTATATTTATTTATTAATTTTTTTAATTAATTAATTAATTAATTTATTTTTTTATACTACGGACATGTAGGCACGTGGCGATACCACACATGTGTATGTTGTTGTAATATACAGTATTTTATGTATTATTATTTTATTTATAGATTTTAATTTTTTATCATTACTATTATGGTATTTTTCTTTTCTTTTCTTTTTCTTTTTTTTTTTTATTATTAATTTTTATTTTTTATTTTATTTTATGATGGGGAAAAGGGGGGTGATCAAACGTGTAAAATTGCAAGGGTTAAAAGATCTTTATTAACTTAACTATTCAAATACTTCAACAGTTTTTTTTTTTTTGCAATGCTATAGCTCCCCTAGGAGCTATAACACTGCACACACTGAACCTGACACCGATCACTTGCCATGTAGTAACATGGCAATGATCGGTGTTATCAATGATTGATTGCTCAAGCCTGAATTTCAGGCTTGGAGCAATCAATTGAGGAGCGGACGCGCAGGAGGCAGGTGAGTGACCCTCCTGCTGCGTCCCAGCTGATCGGGACATCGCGATTTTATCGCGATGGTCCCAATCAGCCCGCTGAGCAGCCGGGATGCGTTCAATTACATTTTCAGACGCGGCGATGACTTTGATCGCCGCGTCTGAAAAGGTGATGCCGGACATCTGCCAGATCGGCGATGTCCGGCATTATCAGGGGTCCTGGTCGCTAATAGCAACTGGGACCCAACAGCTATAATGCGCGCTCACTATGTGAGCGCGGATTATAGCTGGGGACGCGCAAATGGACGTTAATAAACGTCCATTTGCGCAAACGTTAAAGGGGGTTAAAACAGCAGCAGCCACCCAGGGGCCGCCACCTCCAGAGCGGAGGGGACAAACAGGCGGGAGGGGGGGTTATGGTAAGGACCGCAACAGGGGGGGGGGAGGCAGACGAAGGGGACCGCAACAGGGGGGAAAAAAGAGACGGACGGGGCAAGTAGGTAATCAGAGCCTGCTCCAGGAGCACCCAGGAGAGAGGGATCAAAGTAAAGGCAGGGGAGAGGGCAAAAGAACGGGACAGGGCTCAAAGGGATTACAGTGGGAAAGGAGGGCAGGACTGATAAGAGGTCCGCCAGCCTCCTGAACCCGCCAAGGGTGCAACAGGAGGGGAGGCCAGCTCAGCCACAAGGGAGCATGCCAGCCCTCACCCATCTGCTCCATCCAGGCCACAAATAAGGGGCAGACACATACCAGCCAGCAGTCAAAACTCCGGGTCCTGGGCAGATTGAGGGGGAAAGGGAGGCACCACAGCTATAAATACCCAGGGGAGGGCCCCTGAAAGCCCGGGAAACTATTAGACCCCTGATTGGTGCACTCCTTCCCCCCCACCCATGGGACATACCACTATAGTTAGCAACAAGTTTTTACAGGCGGGGGAGGGGGCTAAAAAACATTGCCTGTATATTTCTTAACCCCTTAACTGCTCACCAGTCAGGGGGCAAGCTAGTTATGCACAGCTTGCCCCTCCAGCTACCAAGCAAACAATGCAGCAAAGACCAAGAGGGCAGCATTTTCCACCAAGGTGAGAGCTCTGAAGAAACAGGTGGATGAGATTGTGAGGCTGAGATCGGACATTGTGGAGGGAGGTGGTATACTCAGCGAGAGACTTGTGAACAAGGATCGTTTCTCCAGCATGAAGGTCTCAGGACAAGTGAGTAACCAAGATGACTGCCAGAGTGAGGAGGAAGAGATGGAGGGAGGTGAGGAGGGGGATTAGAGTGAGGCGGATATGGATACTGGACCTGTGTGTACCACCACTACTGTTACCCCAGACCCCCCACTTACCCTCAGTGAGGACTATGTAAACCCGGCTCAGGTGGCCTTACCTCCCTCCAGTGAGGAGGATGATGATGATGATGACGGCAGTGACTGCAGTGATGGAAGCGGCTTGGCAGATGGGGGTCTCCTGCGGGCAATTGTTATGCAGGAGTCCCCCGCCCCGTCTGGAAAACTTTTCCTTCGGGGATGATTTGGGCCCAGAGGAGAAGGGAAAGAAGAAGAAGAAAGGAAAGGGCAAGAAGAGGAAGAAGACACAAGGAGTTAAGTTTGTCTTTTCTCCCTTCCAGCAGTCTGGGTCGGCTGAAAAGGGTGCTGGGTCCCCCAATCTGCCAGACCCCGTTTCTGTAGTGGAGCGGGGCCAGCATGGGGGATACAGTAGCGCACCCAAAATGGCCGCGGGTGCTATAGAAAAAAAAGGGCACCCTCCTGTGAGGGGGGAGGGTGTCCAGGCACCGGAAAATGGCGGCAGATTCACCCGTTCGGGGGGCGGTCCCCTGGTTGAAGTGGGCGGTACAGGTCCTGGCACCGCAGGGCACTCTCCTGTGAGGGGGGGGGGGGGAGTGTCCGGGCGCTGGACCTTGTTGGTTCAGGGGGCGGTCCCCTAGGTGGCGTGTTTGATACTGGTTCTGGCGCCAGGGGGCACTCCGCTATAAAGTGGGAGGTTCCCTGCACATCAGCTGTAGCGGGAGTTAGTCCGGAGGGACAGTCTTTTTGTGAGGGGGAGTGGCCACCCATTTCAGAGGCGGAGCCTGTGTCTGCACCCAAAGACACAGGAAGAAAGAACTATGCAGCACCAATCCTGAAACCGGCAACCCTTAAACATGAAGCAAAAGACCCAGCCAGCCCAGTCTGTAACACTCCAAGGGAGAGTGAACGCAAGAGTGAAAGTGAAAGGAAAAATGTGAATAAAAATGGTAATGTGCAGAATGTGAGTTATAGTGGTGTGCATGGGAGGAGTTGTGGTAGCAGTGTTGATGAGGGGGGTGCAAGTAGTGTGCAAGAGAGGGGTGCAAGAGGAGTGCAAGAGAGGGGTGCAAGTGTAGTCCAAGAGAGGGGTGCTAGTGAAATACAGGTGAGGAGTGGTAGTGGAATGACAGAGAGAGGTGTTATGGCTGTTAAGAATAAGGGTCCAGGTTTGGCCTCTGGGTCAGTTCCTGGTTCGACTGCCCCCCCGGTAGTGGCTGCTTCTCAGAGAAGCTATGCCAGCGTCACTGCCGGGGGATCAGGGGGATCCCCATCTCCGTCTGGCTCTGGGGGTCACTTGCAACAGCGCCTCCTGGAGGCTCTACGTAGGGGAGACAGGTCAATCCATGTAGAGGGGAGGGGTGAGGTTGACCTGTCTTTTTGGATAGAAAGACATGGCTTAGGCGCCTTCCGAGAACAAAACGGGGAGGTGGTCTGGTCCCTCCCGACATCCGGCCAGGAAAGTGGCCGTAGGAATGTGGTCCGTTTAGTGTGGAGGGGCGAAGATGCGCGTCCGCCTCGGGGTAAGGTGGTTGAGCTCCTCCTCCGGATGGAATTCAGGGCAAGTGACATCTTTGCCCTGATCCACCCCTATGGTACTTCCGAGTTTGACATCAGCTTTGTTCGGCCAGAGGGTCTGGAACTTTTCTGGTCGAATTATGAGGTGGTGAAAAGCGAGCCCGGCTGGCGGGATTTCGCCGTAAAGGCGATATCCCGTCAGAATCTGGCCAAGAAAGTGACCGTTTTGACACGTAACGAGTCACTATCTTGCTATGACATTATGACCTGGCTTAGCCGATATGGGGATGTGACGGACATGCCAAAAAAGAACTATGACGAACATGGGATCTGGTCTGGGGCCTGGACGTTTTCCGTCAAACTGAAGCGTTCGGGGAGCACTGTTGCCCACATCCCATCAGCTGCTTTTCTTGGGAGAGACAGAATCCAAGTTTTCTACCAGGGGCAGCCCAAGGTCTGTCACAGGTGTGGCAGCCCCACTCACTTTAGCGCAGCCTGTACCGTGCAGGTCTGTGCACTGTGCGGTGGGGTAGGTCATCTTGCCGCATCCTGTAGGCAGATCAGGTGTCATCTGTGTGGTGTCTTAGGACACCCTTTCAGCCGTTGTCCTAGCGCCTTTGCCCGTGCGACGGTCACCTTGGCTGGGAAGAGCAGTAACGTTGCCTCAGCTGGGGAGGGCACGGGTGCGGGTGAAGGTGCAACAGGGTCAGTGAAGAGAAAGTCCTGCCAGGCTGAGGCGGGAGGCTAATCGGAGAAGGAGCAGGGAACTGGAGAGTTCCCATGTGGCAGGGGTAGCTTCTGGCCCTGCTCCTGAGGTTAGTCCTGAAACTCCAGGGGGAACTGGGCCCTGTCCTGATGGGGCAATTTCCGCAGGGGATGGGGCCAAATCGGAGCCAGGCGGAGATGGGGATTATAAAATGGACCAGTCAGAATCAAAAAAACGGTCCAAAGACAAGGAAGCCTCCTCATCTGGGGATGAGGGGGTAAAGAAGAAACAAAAATGAGGGGGTTAGGGCCGTCTATCTCAATCACCCATGATGGCGGCACTCACCCCATTGACACTGACATCTATTAACTGTGCCAGTATAAAGTCTGATACGGCTAGATTCGCAGCCTTTGATTTTCTCGGCCGTGTTGAAGCCGATATTTTGTATCTGCAGGAGACCAGGTTGTCAGATCTTGCCTCTCTGGTAAAAGCCAGGAGAGAGTGGAGGCGTGGCCCCTCCCACTGGTCTCTTGCGGCTGAGCCGTATAGTGGGGTGGCGGTCCTTTTTACCGCTCCTGTTGAATGCAGACGGGTTATTGAGTTAGAAATGGGGAGGTGCCTGATCTTAGATGTCCTCATGAAGGGGCAAGAGCTCCGGCTTATTAACATCTACGCCCCACAAACCAAGTGGGGCCGCAAAGATCTCTTTATGAGGATTAAGCCCTTTACAAGCCGACAGGTGATCTTTGGAGGGGATTTCAATACTGTCAAAAGGTCCCAAGATAGGAGAGGCTCCAATGATCGGTTGGCTTATGATAGCATAGCTCTCAATAGCATAGTTAGGGAAGCTCGCCTAGAGGACGCCCACATCCGGAGCCCCTCAGGCCACGCGGGTTTCACCTATCATCGAGGTAGCTGCAGGTCTAGAATAGACAGGTTTTATTTGAAGGAGGAAGCTGTCTCTTCTGCAGTGTCCGTGGTTGAGGTGGAGTTCTCCGATCACTGTATGATTTTGTTTTCCCTGAATGTTTCAGAGGCCCCTCGGATGGGTAAAGGTTATTGGAAGCTGAATTCGTCCCTCCTGGAGGAAGCAGAGGTAAGACAGTCCTTTGAGGATTTTCTTCAGAGTCAGGTACCTTTACTGGGCCTATGTAGTAGTAAGTCAGAGTGGTGGGAGATATTCAAGAAGCGGGTTGCGGGGTTCTTCCGCCAGCTCTCGAGCCTCAGGTCCCTGAATAGGTATCGCCTGTATCAGGGACTGAGGAGGAAACTCGAGCTTCTCGTCTCGACTGGAGGTAGCCGGGAGGATATCTCCAGAGTGAAGTCCTTGCTGATGAGGTGTCAGTACGATAGGCACGCATCTTTGGTTTTTGAGAGGGATTTCGGGAAGTACCGCTCGCCCGACCCTTACAGAAACTGTAAGATGTCAGTGAGTAGTAAAGTCATTTCAGGACTGATTGATAGTACAGGATCTCTGAATCGGTCCAGATCAGGGATCTTGGAGGTCGTCAGATCCTTCTACTCGCATCTCTTGGGAAGGAAGGATCTAGATCGAGACGGGATGTCGGCTTTCCTGGCTGAAACCATTCCTGAGCCAGGGGTAGACCCCTCTCTTGATGTTTTGGCAAAAAAAATCAGGGAAGAGGAAGTGAGACTGGCGATTGAGGGGCTTGCCCCCAAAAAGTCACCAGGTCCGGATGGCTTAACATCCGAGTGGTACAAGACCTTTAAGGAGTCTTTAGCTCCCCTCTTGACTGAGGTATTCAATGAGTGTCTCTCCTCGGGCACTCTGCCGAAGTCAATGAGGAGGTCAGCCCTGATTCTTCTCTCAAAGGGTAAAGATCCCAGCCGTATTGAGAATTGGAGGCCCATAGCTCTTCTCAATACGGACAGGAAGCTTCTGGCAGAGATACTGTTTAATCGGCTGGTGAAGTTTGCACCCCGGCTCCTTTCGGGGGCCCAGCACTGCTCTGTTCCAGGCCGAAGCACCTTAAGTGCTGTTCTCGGTGTCCGGGAGGCAGTGGAGCGGAGTAGTGCAGGTCTCTGGAAGGGGTACTTGCTGTCCCTGGATCAGGCCAAAGCATTTGATCGGGTGAACCACGAGTACCTCTGGTCCGTCCTCCTGAGATATGGCTTACCGTGTGCTTTTATTAATTGGCTTAAGACCTTATATGCAGGGGCAGAGAGTTTCCCGCTGGTGAACGGGTGGTCTGGCCGCTCTTTTGAGGTGGGGTCCGGAGTCCGTCAGGGTTGTCCTTTGAGCCCGCTTTTATACGTGTTCGCAATTGATCCCTACGTCCGGAGGGTAGATTGTGGGCCGTTGGCGGGAGTCGGGATGAGTCTGGCGGAGCTGGATGTCGCCCAGAGAGTGGTGGTGTACGCTGATGATGTCACCATTTTCGTGTCCTAGAGAGAGAGAGGAGGTCGATGTGGTGATGTTGGAGGTGGAACGCTACTCGGAGGCATCCGGGTCTAAGATCAACCGGGATAAGTGTGAAAGTCTCTGGCTGGGAGGGGGAGATCCCACTTTTGATCTCCCGGACACCCTCCCAGGGCCCCAAGACTCAGCAAAAATTCAGGGCATCACATTCGTCCAGGATGATTATCCCAACAAAAACTGGGATGGTAAGCTCCAGAATGCCACTCATAGGGTGGATCAGTGGAAGGGTTGGTCTATGACCCTCAGGGAAAGGGTACACCTGATCAAATCGTATCCTGCTCCCCTTGTTTATTTATCTTGGCAGTGTATGTATCTTGCCAGATGCCTACTACACTAGGATCTACAGCCTGTTTTTCCAACTGTTATGGGGGAACAGGATGAACCTAGTCAAGAGAGAGGTTCCGTACCGCACAAGGAGACTAGGGGGTTTATCTATGGTAAACCCTGTGGTGTTCTTAACAAACACCTTCTTGAAAGCTAACATTTCAAACCTCTGGTCAGAGAGGGCTCCTCCGTGGGTACTCTCCTGCAGGGAATGGTTTCGGCCTTTCTTCCAGGAATGGGAGACAGGAGGGCAAGTGAAGGACCTCCGTACGCCCCATGGGCATCTTCCGGCTTACGCTACCCCGACTCTGAAGGCGATACGTCGGTAGGGTCTGGGAGTGTGGGAGATCAGGACCCAGTCAAGGCAGTTCCTTGACAAACGGGTTCTGTTGACCCACTTCCAGAAGCCTCTGGCGCTCAGGGACTGCCCAGGTCGGGATCTGAGGGTGGGGTTGTATCTCTTAAATATGAAAAGGATCCCCCAGAAGTTTTGGGACTTGGCCTGGCGCTGCTTTCAGGGGAAGCTATATGTGAGGGACAATTTGAAGTGCAGGAGATCTGATGACCGGGGATGTCCCCGAGAAGAGTGCGGGGACATGCTGGAAAGCATGGACCATTTCCTGCTTCATTGTCCCTTTAATATAGGGGTCTACAACCGGGTGGGCGCTTCCATCGGCTGGAGTCAACTTGCCGGCCTTACCTATCCAGAGTGGGCTTATGGGGCATTCAGGAACCTGGGTGGCCGAGATCGGGGCACTTTGTTTTTAGTCAGTTTAGTGGTTAGGTACTACACGTGGAATGCACAGTGTTTAGTGTCTAATCAGCGCAAAGTCCTCTCCGAGGTGGAGGTCTGTAGGAACATCACCGGTGACCTCGGGAAGATCAGGTCTTTGGAGTATGGCAGTCTTGGTACCAGTAGGGCTTCTCTCCTATGGAGAGGGTTTTCTTTTGATGTGCCCTAGGTACTAGACCTTTTGGGTAGAGTACCCTTGTTTTTGTTAGGGACAGTTATGCAGGGACAGGGTTAGGGTGATAGTAGGGTCAGTTTATCTTTAGGGATAATGGTAGGGTGAGAGGTAGGGTGCAGTTAGGGAAAGAATATACATTTTTTATGTATCAGGATTGCCTTCCTTCTTCCTGGTGGTGGGCTAATGCATGTGCACCCTAGCTTTTTGTTTTGTTTTCAGATGCTATGGTTATGAAGGGCTTACAGGCACCGAACTTGGGCCTAAAGTGGGTTGTATTGTTTGCTTATGTATGTTAAAGCTGGTAATGGTTAAGTTGGTTGGGAGGAGTTCTAGGTTGGGAGGGTATATTTGTGGGTGGTGGTGGTCTTTTCTTTTGGTGGACCTGGCATGGGCGAGTCGTGGACTGGACATTGAGGACTATGAACTGTATGGAAAAAACTCTGACCCATGTACAGGAGGGCGGGTGGTGTGGGTGAAGGGTCAGTTTAGTGTAGAATGTTCTTTTATATTTGTAGGTGTGTTTTCTGTTTATTTATAGGTGTATATAGTTTGTGTATAGTATTGTACATAGTAGTGTATATAGTTAGTTATTTATATAGTATGTATAATGTTATATTATTACAAAAAAAAATTTTTTTTTTTTTTTTTTAAAGTATATAGTATTTATAGTAGAGATAGACATGGCAGTCGAACCAGTTTTGTTTTTGTAGTAATGTTTCTTTAGTATCCCGTTGTGGATTTATTTTCTTTGGTTTATATATGTAGTATGTAGTAAAGATGTGTGTAAGCATGTGTGTATTGTGTTTTCTGTGATATTTTCCCGAGTTTGGGTATTTTGAGTTGAATTTAATTTATTTATTTATTTATTTTTGGTTTCTTGGTTAAATGTAGTTAATATATGGATATATATGTGTGCATGTGTGAGTGTGGTATAGTGTTGTTATTATTATTATAATTATTATTATTATTTTTAAAAAAAAACATGGTGTGCAGTGTGAGTGCTTGTTGTGTTTTCTATTTGTAATGTATGATTTTTCCCGAGTTTGGGTGTTTTGAGTTAAAGCGAAATAGTGCTATATTTATGTTTCTTATGAGTGTGTTGTTTGTCTATGAAAGGTGTAGTTATAATATTTCTAGTTCTAGTAGGAAAGCTGGGCTGGCCGGTTAGGCAGGATTTTTGTTCTTTTATTTAAATGTAAAGTTTGGGTTTATGTTATTTCAATGTTGTTGTTTTCCGTTATGGCAAAGTTGTGCTGGTTTATGTTTTGTTATGATTTATATTTTTCTAATAAAAGATTTACAGGATATAACTCAGGATCAGTACAGGATAAGTAATGTATGTAGACAGTGACCTCACCAGCAGAATAGTGAGTACAGCTCTGGAGTCTGGCCACTAGAGGGAGCATCTTCCTGTGAGTCTGCTGAGTGTGGAGGAAGTCGTTTGCTGGATTGTTTGGTGTGTGTGCGCTCTGAGCTCTGCCGTGTCATCTGTGCCGGACAACGTTCTTCCTTCCCCAGAGGGAGAGCGTGTGTTCATGCATGAGCGAGGAGAGGAGAACCCCAACACCTGCTCCCCGAATCAGGTCCGCGGGGGGCAGGGGGAGCCAGCGACCAGGTGTGGAGGGACCAGCGTCAGGAAGTGCATCAGAGGTCTCCGGGTTGAGGCGCTCTGCCAGGAGGTGCAGCGATGCATCTCCAGCCACCCCTGAACCCGTAGAGACAAAGAGCAGCCGCAAGGCTGGCCCTGCAAGTTGTGGGACTACAAGTGCAAGAAGTTCCGGAAGCACAGGTACTGTGACAACAAGGCCTGACAATGTGGACTGTGATACTCCTCCTGGAGCAAAGCTAAATGCCCACGGATGTGTGGAGGAGGATTGGGGGATGCCTAGGGCCCGGGAGTCTGGAGTCCCCCATAACTCTCGTGTGGCAGAACACATCCGTGGATATGAGGAAGCAAGGGGCAGCTTGTATAGGCTCCAGGAGGAGGTACGGGAAGCAAAAGCCCTGATGGAAACTGCGGCGAAACGACAGAAAGCTGAGCTGTCAGCCCGGATTAAACAGCTGAAAAATGAAATAAGGATACTGGAGAAGAAGAGAACTTTTATTTTAGAGAACAGCGGGCCATTTAGGGAAAAACTTTTAAATGAAGACCGCTTTCATACAATGGAGAGAGAGAAGCAGAGACGGCTGAGGGGGCTTCAGCCACGGGTGGAGGAGGAAGGAGACGCTGCGGAGGCCGATAATGTTGAGCCAAATCCACCCGGGGGTCTGCAACATCTGACCCCATACAGTGGGCTCCCTGCAGGGCAAGTGGCGATGTCATCTGGCCGTGGCTCTGGCGGTTCGGGGGATGAGAGCAGCACCAGTCACCAGGGAGGGGCGCTGATGGCCCAGATCCAGCTCCTGGAGTCCCCAGGTCGCCTCCAGGACTTCACGTTTGGGGATGAGTTACCAGAGGAGGCACCTGGGGGAAGGAAAAAGAAGCTAAAGAAGACCAAGCTCCAGGAGCAGGTAACATTTGTATATACCCCCCTCCCTGAGCCCCCCGGACTGGCCGCAGGGTCAGCTCACTGTGTGAACCCCATTTCTCAGCCCAGCCTGAGTTCTGCTGTGGACTCAGTGCAGGAGAGTGGGGAGAGTATGGAGTCTAGTGTGGCGGTGAGCTCCATCGCTGTTTGTAGTAACAGTGGTGGAGCAGACAATGTATCGGCTGTGAGGTCGGACAGTGATATTTGCCCAGCGATGGGCATGGATGGCTCTGGCACATTGGGCTGCTCCCTAACGGGAGGGGGGGGGGGGGGGCTTTGTGCCAGAGTCAGCTGCGGAAGCTCCGGTGGCTCTGAACGTTGACATGCTGTTCCTTTGGAGCAGCGGTGTCATCGTGAAAGAGCTGCTGGGGCCAAGATGTCTTCGCCTCCCAGAAAGACTGGACTAAAACCTTTATTTTGTATTGGCGCCGCTAATCCAGAACAGCGGCGCCCAGGAGCAGAAAACTCCAGTACTGATGAGGCGGAGGGTACCAGTAAAAACAGGGCTGGGGCCGCTAATAAACAGGCTAGGCAGGCTTCCCGGTCCTTGTATAAAGGACTGGTGACCTGTCCTGTGGTGGTGGCTCCAGCTCTGGTACCCAGTGATGCTGATGGTACACTATCTGCACCAGAACGCATCGGTCCAGCCAGTATGAATGAGGAGGTTAATGTTGGAGTGAATTGTAGTATGGGCTGTAGCACGGGTGGAGGTATGGGGGGCACATCAGCTAAAACAGGCAATAATGGTGTGAGTATGGATTATGTGGAGGAGGGTGGTGAAGGGGCACAGATTAGTGGTGGGGATGTAGGGCCTGGTCCAGTTGCACCCCCAGCGGTGGCAGCACCGGTACGCAGCTACGCAAAAGTCACCGCTGGGGGGAGGGGGGCACCTTCCTCGTCTTCTGGCTCTGGGGGGGGCAATTTGCAGCAGCGTCTCCTGGGGGCCTTAAGGAGAGGGGAGAGATCAATCAATGTAGAGGGTAGGGAGATTGATCTATCCTTTTGGATAGAAAGACATGGTCTTTCAGCCTTCCGAGAGGAAAGGGGGGGGATACTGTGTGGTCCCTCCCAACAGCCGGGCCAGGTGGTCTCCGAAGGAATGTGGTCCGGCTGAGGTGGAGAGGCAGTGATACATGTCCTCCAAGATCTAAAGTTGTTGAGCTTCTGCTGAAGTTGGGCTTTAAGGCAGCTGACATCTACGCCTTGATACATCCTTATGGTACCCCTGAGTTCGATATCAGCTTTGTTCGGCCAGAGGGGCTTGAGCTCTTCTGGTCGAATTATGAGCTGGTAAAGAATGAGCCCGGCTGGCGAGACTTTGCCATTCAGGCGGTGTCTCGCCAAAACAATGTCAAGAAAGTGACCGTTTTAACCCGTAACGAATCACTTTCTTGTATTGACATCATGACGTGGCTAGGTCGGTATGGAGAGGTGGTGGAGGTCCCAAAAAAGAACAGGGATGAATATGGCATCTGGTCAGGGGCCTGGACGTTTATGGTCAAGCTTAAGCTTTCAGGAAACACCGTTACCCATATACCATCTGCAACCTTCCTCGGAAGGGATCGTATCCAGATCTTCTACCAGGGTCAGCCGAAGCTCTGTCACAGATGTGGTGACCCCACACATTTTAGTGCCAATTGCACTGTGCAGAAGTGCACTCTGTGTGGGGAAATAGGCCATCTCGCTGCATCTTGTGCAGAGATTAGGTGTCACCTGTGTGGTGACTTAGGTCACCCATTCAGTCGCTGCCCTCGTTCCTTTGTCAACGCGGTTGTTGCCCCAGTGGGGGTAAGCCATGAGGTGAACTCTGCTGGGGGGATGGCTGGCGGGGATGAAGGGGTGCAGGGGCCAGGGAAGAAAAGTAAGCAGAAGACGCCTGCCTAACTGAAGCGTCTCAAGAAGCGTCAAAGGGATAGGGAGATTCGGGAGTCACAGGAGCATCAGCCAGCTGAGGTGGCTTCTGATCCTGTCCCTGCGACCAGTGTTACTGCTGAGGCCCTGGGGGATAGTGAACTGGATGAGGAGACTGGAAGGATCCACAAAGAGGAGGATACTGTCTCCTCGCTGTCCTCCCATGGTGAGAGCGCGGATGAGGACAGAGGGAGATGGGCAGAAACAAAGCGGGGTACTCGGAGGAATAAGAAAAAGGGAGATTTAAAATCTTCTCCCACCCGCCAGATGCCAAAGGAAGGTACAACTGACCCCCCTCTGATTGGTCTCTCCAACCGGTTCCGAGCCCTCCGCGACATTTCCTCTTCGGAGGAGGAGGCTGGGGGTGAGGTTCCGGATGTTGCGGTGGGGCCCACAGGGGACCCTGAGTCCTGTCTCCCTGGGGAACCTATGTCTTCAGGGGGGGGGGACTGGCTCAGAGTCAGGGGACGAGGAAAATATAAATAAAGGGAAAATGGACACATCCATCTCACTAAAAAGGGGTAAACCATCATCTGATGAAGAGGGTGGTGGGGTGGATGGGAAGGATGGTGGGAAAAAGAAAGCTGTCTAACTCAATCACCCTTGATGGCGGCACCCTCTCCGTTGACTCTGGCATCCATTAATGTTGCCAGCATAAAGTCAGATACGGCTCGATTTGCGGCCTATGATTTTTTTGCCCATATTAATGCTGATATTTTATTTTTGCAAGAGACCAGGCTAACAGATATGTCATCTATCTACAAGGCTAAAAGAGAGTGGAGGAATGGGCCCTCCTACTGGTCTCTTGGGGCCGAGCCGTATAGCGGAGTGGCGGTCCTTTTTACCGCATCGGTAGAATGCCGACGGGTTATCGAGTTAGAAATGGGGAGGTGCCTGATCTTAGATGTCCTCATGAAGGGACAAGAACTTCGCCTTATTAACATCTACGGCCCACAGTCTAAGTGGGACCGGAAGTGTCTCTTTATGAGGATCAAGCCCTATCTTTTTACAAGTCGGCAGGTGGTCTTTGGAGGGGACTTTAATGCTGTCACGAGGCCCCAAGACAGGGGAGGTGCCAGAGACAAGCTGACTTATGATAGCGTCGCCCTTAATAGCATAGCGAGTGAGGCTCGCCTGGTGGATGTCCACATCCGGCACACCCCAGGCCACGCGGGATTCACCTATCATAGGGGTAGTTGTAGGTCTAGGATAGATAGGTTTTTTTTTTAAAGGAGGAGGCCGTATCTTCAGCAGTGTCTGTTGTTGAGGTGGAGTTCTCCGATCACTGTTTAATTTTGTTTTCTCTGAATGTCACAGAGACCCCCCTGATGGGCAGAGGCTATTGGAAGCTGAATTCGTCTCTCTTGGAAGAAGCGGAGATAAGACAGTCCTTTGAGGATTTTCTTCAGAGCCAGGTACCATTGCTGGGCCTTTGTAGCAGTAAGTCAAAGTGGTGGGAGATCTTCAAGGAAAGGGTTGCGAGATTCTTCCGCCATCTCTCGGGCCTCAGAAGCCTAAACAGGTACCGTTTGTACCAGGGCCTGAGGAAGAAACTTGAGAACCTTGTCTCGACTGGAGGTAGTCGTGACGATATCTCCAGAGTGAAGTCCTTGTTGATGAAGTGCCAGTATGACAGACACGCATCTTTGGTTTTTGAGAGGGATTACGGGAAGTACCGCTCGCCCGACCCTTACAGAAACTGCAAGATGTCAGTGAATAGTAAAATAGTCTCAGGACTGATTGATAGTACGGGATCCTTGAAAAGGTCCAGATCAGGGATCCTGGAGGTCGTCAGATCCTTCTACTCGCACCTCTTGGGAAGGAAGGATCTAGATCGAGATAAGGTATCAGCTTTCTTGGCTGAAACCGTCCCTGAACCAGGAGTAGACTCCTCTCTTGACGTTTTGACAGAGATGATCCGGGAAGAGGAAGTCAGGATGGCTATTGATGGGCTTGCCCTCAAGAAGTCACCCGGTCCGGATGGCTTAACATCTGAGTTCTATAAGACCTTTAAGGACACTTTGGTTCCCCTCTTGACTGGGGTTTTTAATGAGTGTCTATCCTCGGGCACTCTGCCAAAGTCAATGAGGAGGTCAGCGCTGATCATCCTGTCAAAGGGTAAAGACCCGTCCCACATTGAGAATTGGCGTCCCATAGCGCTTCTCAATGTGGACCGAAAGATTCTGGCAAAAGTGCTGTTTAACCGGCTGGTGGAGTTTGCACCCCGGCTCCTTTCGGGGGCTCAGCATTGCTCTGTTCCGGGCTGCAGTACATTTAGTGCTGTGCTCAGTGTCCGAGAGGCTGTGGAGCAGGGTAGGGCTGGCCACTGGAAGGGGTACTTGCTGTCCTTGGATCAGGCAAAAGCGTTTGATCGGGTTAACCATGAATACCTCTGGTCTGTTCTTCTGAGATATGGCCTGCCGGGGGGGTTTGTTGATTGGCTTAAGACCTTGTACGCAGGGGCAGAGAGTTTCCCGCTTGTGAATGGTTGGATTGGCCGCTCTTTTGAGGTTGGGTCTGGCGTCCGTCAGGGTTGTCCTTTGAGCCCGTTGCTGTACGTGTTTGCAATTGATCCTTTCCTTAGGAGGATTGATTGTGGACCGTTGGCGGGGGTGAGAATGGACCTGGCGGTGCCGGATTTGGCTCTGAGGGCGGTAGCGTATGCTGATGATGTCACCGTGTTTGTCTCCTCACAAGAGGAAGGCCAATGGGTGATGTCAGAGGTGGACCGCTACTCGGAGGCATCAGGGTCCAAGATCAACCTGGATAAGTGCGAGAGTCTCTGGCTGGGAGGGGGAGATCCTGGTTTTGATCTCCCGGACGCCCTTCCAGAGCCCCAGGAATCTGCAAAAGTTCTCGGCATCTAATTTGGCCAAGGGGATTACCCCAAACAAAACTGGGACAGCAGGCTTAAGATCGCCGCTCAGAAGGTGGATCAGTGGAAGGGTTGGTCTTTGACCCTCGGGGAAAGGGTTAACCTCATCAAAACATTCCTGCTCCCTTTACTGATATATCTGGGCAGTGTATGCATGTTGCCAGAACCTCTTTGGACCCGGGTCTACAGTGTGTTCTTCCAGATGTTATGGGGGAACAGACTGAACCTAGTGAAGAGGGAGGTTACTTACCGTACGAGGAGACTAGGGGGGTTGTGTATGGTCAACCCTGTGGTGTTCCTAGTGAATACCTTTCTTAAGACCAATATAGCAAACCTCTGGTCAGAGAGGGCTCCTCCGTGGGTATCCTCCTGTAGGGGATGGTTTTGGCCTTTCTTCCAGGAATGGGAGACAGGAGGGCAAGTGAAGGATCTTCGCACACCACACGGGCATCTCCCGGCTTACACTACCCCGGTTCTGAAGGTTATTCGTCGGTGGGGTCTGGGGATGGGGGAGATTCCTTGACAAGAGGGTCCTGTCTTCTCATTTCCAGAGGCCATTGGCGCTCAAGGACTGCCCAAGTCGGGATCTGGAGGTGGGTTTAGAGCTTTTGAATTCTATCAGGATCCCCTTGAAGTTTTGGGACTTGACTTGGCGCTGCTTCCACGGGAAACTGTGTGTGAGGGACAATCTGAAGTGCAGGAGCTCTGATGACCGGGGATGTCCCCGCGAAGAGTGTGGAGGCATGCTGGAAAGCATGGAGCATTTTCTGCTTCATTGTCCCTTTAACACAGAGGTTTACACCAGGGTGGGCGCTTCCATTGGTTGGCCTTGGCTGGCCAGTCTCTCCTATGCGGAATGGGCCTATGGGGCATTCAGAAACCTTGGAGGCTGGGACCGGTGCACTTTATTCCTAGTCAGCTCAGTGGTTAGGTACTACACGTGGAACGCACGGTGTTTAGTGTCGACGCAGCGTAAAATCCTCCCTGTGGATGTGGTGGTTAGGAACATTCTCGGTGACCTGGTGAAGGTGCGTTCTCTGGAGTACGAGAGGCTGGGTGCTGGCAGGGCCTCTCGTCTATGGAGGGGCTCTGCCTTTAAAGTGCCTTAGCCTGTTGTCTCCCCCTGGTGGTGGGCTGATGCTGGCACATTAGTCTTTTTGTTTTGAGCAGTTGGTTTATGGTAATATAGGGCTTGCAGGCGCTGAACTTGAGCTTTAGGGGTTTGTTGTTTGGCTTATAGTGTTATATGTACTTGTTATTGTATTTATTGTTGTAGTCTATTTGTATACTTATGTATTGTATATATTGTTAGTCTGTGTATATTTTATGTAATGTATATACTGTATATATTGTGTGATGCCACCTGGGGTTTGGGTTTAGTTTAGGTTGGGTGGTGGGTTAAAAAGGGGGGAGGGGGTTTGTATGGGACTTTTATATATACAGAAAATCCTGGACTGGTTCATGGACGTCTGGTAACATGTACTGGGGGCATGGGATGCGGGACCAGCTCAGGGCCAAAAAAAAAAAAAAAAAAGTGGTGTTATTTTGTTTGTGTTGGTTTTTATTATTTTGTATATATTATTATTGTTGTTGTTGTTGTTATTCTTTTTGGTATATTACTGGTATTGGGTTTTTGGTATTGCAACTGGGCCAGGAAATTCACATTTAGTATTAGTGTATATAGTTTATTAGTATGGTATGGGTATTATGGGTATTATAGGAATATGTCTTTTGTAAATATTGTATATATTTGTTTGTGTGCAGGAATGAGTGTGGGGTGGACCGGTGTTGTATTTTATGCTATGGTTTTGGTTTTATGATCGTTATATTGATATGTTCTGTCGGATATGATATGTTTATGTTTTGTAATTTTTTTATTATGTTTGAAATTTTAATAAAAGATCTACAGGATATAACTCAGGATCAGTACAGGATAAGTAATGTAATGTATGTACACAGTGACCTCACCAGCAGAATAGTGAGTACAGCTCTTTAGAATAATACAGGATATAACTCAGGATCAGTACAGGATAAGTAATGTAATGTATGTACATAGTGACCTCACCAGCAGAATAGTGAGTACAGCTCTTTAGAATAATACAGGATATAACTCAGGATCAGTACAGGATACGTACGGGGGAGGGGATTATCAGATTATGCAAGTGAGGGGAGGATACCCCCGGCGGTGGGTCCCTTGCTGCGGCCTTGATCCTGGAAGCGGCCGTGTGGGGACTGAGAGGAGCGGGAGACTCTCTATGCTCCGCTCCTCTCTATGATGCACCACACGTCATGTCACGTGACCATCTCCCAGACAGCCATTGCGGTACTGGCTGCCTGGGAATGAGTGACAGCGGCGGCGAACATATAAAGGTAGCGTGCGGCGCAAACCCGCCCCCCCGCCCACTCCTACTAACATTTTGGCCGGGCCCCTGACGCCTGGCCCGCCAGCCTTTATCAGCTTTATGGGGCAAAAGGGGAGAGCTGCTTTTGGGCCCCCAGGAATTACAGGGCCCGGGGCAGCTACCCCTTTTGCTCCACACCCGGCACACCCTGTGCGCACGCCTATGAGTGTACATGGGTGACAGAGGGGTGTAGAGGAGTGTACATGGGTGACAGAGGGGTATAGAGGAGTGTACATGGGTGACAGATGGGTGTACATGGGTGACAGAGGGTTGTAGAGAAGTGTAAATGGGTGACAGAGGGGTGTAGAGAGGTGTACAAGGGTGATAGATGGGTGTAGAAGAGTGAACATGGGTGACGGGGGCATAGGGGTGACAGAGGGGTGGACAGGGGGTGGACATGGGTGACAGGAGGGTGGAGAGGGGAGACAGGGGGTCAGAGGGGTGGACAAGGGGGTAATAGAGGGACAGGAGTGACAGAGGGGTGGACTGGGGTAACAAAGGGACAGATGGGTGAACAGGAGGGTGGACATGGGTGACAGAGTGGGGGTGGACATGGGTGACGGGGGGTGGACATGGGTGACGGGGAGGATTACATGGGTGACGGGGGAGGGATTACATGGGTGACGGGGGAGGGATTACATGGGTGACAGGGAGGGTGGACATGGGTGACAGGGAGGGTGGACATGGGTGACAGGGAGGGTGGACATGGGTGACAGGGAGGGTGGACATGGGTGACAGGGGGGGTGGACATGGGTGACGGGGGGGTGGACATGGGTGACGGGGGGGTGGACATGGGTGACGGGGGGGGTGGACATGGGTGACGGGAGGGATTACATGGGTGACAGGGAGGGATTACATGGGTGACAGGGAGGGATTACATGGGTGACAGGGAGGGATTACATGGGTGACAGGGAGGGGGTGGACATGGGTGACTGAGGGGGTGGACATGGGTGACAGGTGTGTGTATAGGAGTGTACATGGGTGGCAGAGGGGTACAGAGGAGTGTACATGGGTGACAGAGGGTTGTAGAGAAGTGTAAATGGGTGTCAGAGGGGTGTAGAGAGGTGTACAAGGGTGATAGATGGGTGTAGAAGAGTGAACATGGGTGACGGGGGCATAGGGGTGACAGAGGGGTGGACAGGGGGTGGACATGGGTGACAGGAGGGTGGAGAGGGGAGACAGGGGGTCAGAGGGGTGGACAAGGGGGTAAAAGAGGGACAGGAGTGACAGAGGGGTGGACTGCGGTAACAAAGGGACAGATGGGTGAACAGGAGGGTGGACATGGGTGACAGAGTGGGGGTGGACATGGGTGACGGGGGGTGGACATGGGTGACGGGGGAGGGATTACATGGGTGATGGGGGAGGGATTACATGGGTGACGGGGGAGGGATTACATGGGTGACGGGGGAGGGATTACATGGGTGACGGGGGAGGGATTACATGGGTGACGGGGGAGGGATTACATGGGTGACGGGGGAGGGTGGACATGGGTGACAGGGAGGGTGGACATGAGTGACAGGGAGGGTGGACATGGGTGACAGGGGGGGTGGACATGGGTGACAGGGGGGGTGGACATGGGTGATAGGGGGGGTGGACATGGGTGACAGGGGGGGTGGACATGGGTGACAGGGGGGGTGGACATGGGTGACAGGGTGGGGGTGGACATGGGTGACTGGGGGGGTGGACATGGGTGACTGGGGGGGGTGGATATGGGTGACAGGGAGGGTGGAAATGGGTGACAGGGAGGGTGGAAATGGGTGACAGGGAGGGTGGACATGGGTGACAGGGAGGGTGGACATGGGTGACAGGGGGGGGTGGACATGGGTGATAGAGATGGACAGGGAGGTAAACAAGGCAGACATGGCTGACAGGGGGGGTGGACATGGGTGATAGAGATGGACAGGGAGGTAAACAAGGCAGACATGGCTGACAGGGGGGGGTGGACATGAGTGACGGGGTCGGGGGGGGGGAGGGGTAGAGTGTGGACCTGGGTGACGGTGGGGGGATTTAGACAGGGTTGAGAAGGTGAAAAGAGGGGTGGAAAGGGTACGGTACCTTAAGCAAGCCGGCCCGCACAGCTTGCAGTTCCACAGGAGGCACGGGAGTACGGCGCTGGTGCAGCTCGTTCCGCCCCAGGGCACCATATCCGTCTCACTGCGCCGCAAGGGAGAGGGGGACGCAGGAGACGGAGAGTGAAGGAGGGGGATGCGGGGGACACAGGGAACAGATGGGGAAGGAGGGGAACACGGGTCACGCGGCAGACGCAGGGGACGGAGGGGAACACAGGAAACGCAGGAGATAGAGGGGGACGCTGTGTGCGCAGTGCGCACGCAGACTTCCCTTCCCCCCTGCGCCGTCAGGCCGGGGCGGGACATTTAAAAAACAAATAATAGTGAAAAAAAATAAAAATCACGGCAAAATCCAGCGGCACCACGGGCAGTGCTGAACGGTACACACGTGTGCCGCGGCACCGCGGTTGGGAATCACTGCTATATACTGACCCCCATATATATGAATGTATACTATATACTGACCACATATATATGAATGTATACTATATACTGACCCCCATATATGAATGTATATTATATACTGACCCCCATATATATGAATGTATACTATATACTGACCCCCATATATGAATGTATACTATATACTGACCCCCGTATATATGAATGTATACTATATACTGACCCCCATATAGGAATGTATATTATATACTGACCCCCATATATATGAATGAATACTATATACTGACCCCCATATATATGAATGTATATTATATACTGACCCCCATATATATGAATGTATACTATATACTGACCCCCATATATATGAATGTATATTATATACTGACCACATATATATGAATGTATACTATATACTGACCCCCGTATATATGAATGTATACTATATACTGACCCCCATATATGAATGTATATTATATTCTGACCCCTATATATATGAATGTATACTATATACTGACCACATATATATGAATGTATACTATATACTGACCCCATATATATGAATGTATACTATATACTAACCCCCATATATGAATGTATACTATATACTGACCCCCATATATATGAATGTATACTATATACTGACCACACATATGAATGTATACTAAATACTGACCCCCATATATATGAATGTATACTATATACTGACCCCCATTATATATATATGAATGTATACTATATACTGACCCCCATATATGAATGTATACTATATACTGACCACACATATGAATGTATACTATATACTGACCCCCATATATATGAATGTATACTATATACTGACCCCCATATATATGAATGTATACTATATACTGACCCCCATATATGAATGTATACTATATACTGACCCCCATATATATGAATGTATACTATATACTTACCCCCATATATATGAATGTATACTATATATTGACCACATATATGAATGTTTACTATATACTTAGCAACCAATCAGATCGCTTCTTTCATTTTTGAATAGGCCTCTGAAAAATGAAAGAAGCAATTTGATTGGTTGCTATGGGCAACTCAGCAGCTTTTCCAGGAAAGTAAAGTTTAACCACAACACTGTAACACTGTCCACCCTGGGACTCGAACCAGTGACGGTTTCCCATCCCACTGTACTGCCGAGACGGTCCTGCTTATCTTACATGCAGTGAGATCCCCATAGACCACAATTAGCCTATTGGTTTTATTGGGCAAAAAATCACAGAGTTGATGCACTAGTCACAGTTCTCTATACCATTAATGAAGGGAGGGCTCAATATTCGCAAATTTGCGCATATGCGCACAAATTTTCACATATGCGCAAAAAAAGCGAATATTCGTAATTATGAATATATAGTGCTATATTTGCAATATTCGCAAATTCGCGAATATGCTATATTCGCGATTAAAATTTGAATTGCGAATATTCGTGAGCAACACTAGTCGCTGCAAATACAGTGAAGGAGTTTAAACATGCATGGGATAGGCATAAGGCTATCCTTCATATAAGATAGGGCCAGGGACTATTGATAGGATTCAGATTATTGGGCAGACTAAATGGGCCAATTGGTTCTTATCTGCCGACACATTCTATGTTTCTATACTGTATGGATATCAGAAAAATGGTTCCAAGCTCTTATTTCTTTATTAAATTCACTACTTTGGGGCAGGAAAGCACGAGAATGAAATATGTTTCTTTAACGTTAGCTGAGCACGATGGGGGTTGGGCACTTTTTTTTTTTTTTAGGTACTTTTTAGCACTAAAATTGCAGACTATTATGAGAAGGAGGGAAAATGTAGTCCTATTTTTTCTCTCTAAGGGTATGTTCACACTACGGAATTCCCGCGGAATTCCACGGGCGGAATTCCGCAAGCCGAATTCCACGGGCGGAATTCCGAGAGCCGAATTCCGCGGTGTGAACTTAACATTAATGTGAATGGGTTTCCGCGAGAGCCGTTCAGCGCCACTGAAATTGTTCCGCCCAAAGAAAGATCATGTTCATTCTTTGCACGGAAGTCCGCGAGCACTGCATAGCTGTCAATGGTGACGGCTCAGTGCCGCCCGGTCCTACCGCCACCGCCGGCTGCCAGTCTGAATCTTCGCTCACTGAATTCAGCGAGCGGAGATTCCATTCACACACTGTAGTGTGAACATACCCTAATGGGTCGTTATAAGGATATTTTTGAGATTTTGGAAGCTGGGATACTCACTACACCCATGCATATCTATATAATTAAGTATGGGAGGAACTTAAAAAATGTTTAAAATCACATGGAGATTTGACTTTACTTCATTATGGTCGAATAAAGCACTTAAAGAATTCCTTAAAATTAAAGATTCACTCTTTTGGATGAAAAGGGGCTTATTTATGTAAATCAATTATACGCTTTAGGTCAAATAGTCGTTTGAAGAGATAGCCCATAAGTGTGTGGGGGGAAGACAATCAGAAACATTGTTTTTAACAAATAAGTAACACAGATCATAAACCAATAAAAGGAGAGATTGGAGATTTCAGGGATTCTATATATAAGAAAAGTTTAATTAGACTATTTCCTTATGCAAAGTTGCTGTCTCGGCATGCTGGGAGTTGTGGTTCTGCAGCGGTTGGGGGTTCACAGCTTGAAGACCACTGCTATAGAGGGTGCAAATGTATCTGAGCCCTGGAACTCAAATAATGTGAAATATGAGATGATCAAAATGGAGCCCCTGCACTAATTACTTGGGTTCTGAGGTCTGTAAGGTCCATAGTAAAAACATCAGGTTCTGTCTATAGCAGATACTAAATCATGGCAGCTCAAAGAAACAAGCAGTCATTCTGACATGTCACATGTGATGTCATAGACAGCTGGAGGCCTGACATTCCACTGACAGCCGCCCGAGCCTTCAGTCAGTTCCAGTGCGATTAGTGAGAATAGTGAGATTAGCGTCTTCTTCTTCTACTTGTCTGAAATGGAGCTAAAAGGACTGGGGTTCGTCCCCCTCCTGTTGGCGTTTTGGTGTGCGGCCTGGCTTGCCACCAGCTACATCATGACGGTCGTCCTCGGCCATGCAGCCTCGCCACTGATGAGCATCAGGTAAGATAAACAAGCACATGATTCTTATTTCATGGGTTGGGAGTGAGGAAATATCCATAATAACATTGGTTTCTTTTCCTTCACAGTGACGTGGGAAATGTCTTTCCCGAAAGCATATTATTCAGAATTGGATTCATAGGGACGTCCATTGGCACTTTGGTACTAACCTTTCTTATTTATAAGTATATGGTTATGCATACTGAAGAGTTCAGGGGTCATCAGGTCCTGATCCAGAGGATCCTGCTGGCCATTGTGTGGGCCTCCTGTTTTTCCACAGCTGTTATGCATGTATTGTCCCCCGAAGAATATCCCAGGATACACTTTGTCAGCATGATAATTTCCATTACATGTGAAGCCTTATACTACCTTGGGCAGTCCATCCAGATGTATAAATTACCAGGAGCAAAAAAAGTCATCCACCATAGTAGATGCACCTGCTGTGGCCTGACTTTTGCCTGTGTAGTTTTCTATTTTGGATATGAAACATTAAAGGAATTATTCCATAATGATGAAGACTGGGACGAGATCCGTGAAATCCCCATCATAATCATCGAGTGGGTGATGCTTCTACTGATCCTGATAAACATCGTGACCTATTATTCCACCATGCAGAGGTTATTGTTGACCGTCTCCAGAAACAGCTGCGAACAGCCATCCTGAATATAGATATTTAAATCCAGGAACTCACATTTTTTGGGGGACTGATGCAGCGCTGCCTTTGGATATCTCTGGCTCTGCCATAGCGCTTTTTTTGAGGGGGCGTGTCGGCTGCCCCTTCGTCTGGTGGTCAACACTAGTGTTGCTCGCAAATATTCGCAATGCGCGAATTCGCGAATATTCGCCAATATAGCACTATATATTCGAAATTACGAATATAGTTTTTTTTTTTTTTCACAATACACATCACAGTGATCATCCCTCTCTGCTTCCAGCTTGTGTGGTGTAAAGAAGGCTCTAATACTACTGTGTGAGACTGGGATATGAATTTTCGCATATGGGAAAATTTGCTTATGCACATTTTCATTTATGCAAATTTTCGCATATGCAAAAATATTACGCGAATATTACAAATATGCGAATTTAGCGAATATATGACGAATATTTGTCCATATATACGCGAAATATCGCGAATTCGAATATGGCCTATGCTGCTCAACACTAGTCAACACGCGCTATCTGGCCAGCGAGCCAGGGCCCCGTACAGGAGATCACGGGGCCCCCCAGCAGTCGGACACCCCACAATCTGAAATGTATCCCCTATCCTTGGGATAGGGGATGTTTTTCAACACTGCACTACTCCTTTAATGGCCTCCAAAATGAAGTTCCTCTGATGTATGGGCATCAAGGGATCTTCCACTAAAAAATATCACACAGCTTCCACTCCTCTGTCATGTGGGATGTTACTATATAATGAAGCAATATCTAGCGTTGCCCACATATAGTCCTCTTATATATATATATATATATATATATCATGTTTTTCCCTCTTAAAGGGGTACTACGCACCAAGACATCTTATCCCCTCTCCAAAGGACCCCCATGATCTCGGTTGCGGCACCCTGTTGTCATCACTGCACAGAGAAAACTTACTCTGTGCATAATGACGGGTGATACAGGGGCCAGCACATCGGCATAGCCATTGACTGTCCTGGCATGCTGGGAGTTTTGCTACAGCTGGAACTCTTTTTATTAGAAAAATATAAAACTTTTACAAAACACAAATACAATGCGTAATCAGCTGAAACATAAGGATGAAAAAGTAACAAATATAAACTCTTTGTTACAGAATAAAAGGACCTACCTAACCAACCAGCCCAGCTTAACTCAACTAACAAATATTGCCTGATACCACTAATTCTTACCTATTATCCTTCCAAACACACATACACACACACATTAATTACCAACAAAACATAAATATAGCTTTCCTTAATTAAGTTTTAACTGAAAACATCCGAATAGGAAACTTATCCCCACATACCATACACAAAATGCATTAAACAAAAATAAATAGGGCTAACTGCCATAAAAATAATAAGGAAATAAATAAAATAATTCCATCTTGGAAATACCATTAATTTTACACACATACAACAACCAATACTCACAATACATATTATATCATAACAACGAAAAAAAAATAAAAATAAAATAAAGTAAAAAAAAATAAAAAAAATTATAATAAAAAGAGGGCTTATTGCCATAACTAAAAATAATTCCAACTTGGAAATTTCATTTATTTATTTTTTCCCCTTTCTCCTTTCCCTTCTCTTTAAACTATAGTAACACACACATGCATGGATACATTACCATAAGGGGAAAAAAATAAACACAATAATATCAACTAAAAGCTGGTCCGACTGCCTTTACCCAACAATGAGGTATAACACTATACAAAAATACATAAAACTATTTATACTTATGAAATACATGTAAACAAGAATAAAACCTAAAGAAAAATAACCTACACTATGAACTCTCCCATCACCCACACCACTCCCACTGGACATGGTCAGAGTTCGTGTATCACAGTGTTTTTTTATTTTTTTTTTACTGAAACAGTCATTGTCCATAAACTGACCCAAGTCAGACCCAAAGCATCACCCCCTCCCCCCAACAACCCCCACCCAACTTAAAATTAATCCCCCCCCCCACTATTATTAACTAACTCAACAATGTACTAATTCACTACAACCACAGAAATAATATGAAAAACAAAGTAATACAGTACTTCAAACCCCCACCAGGCCCAAGATTGGTTGCCTGCAAGCCCTTTACATTCAAATTACAGAAAACAAAACAAAAAGCTAGAGTGACATGCATAGCCCACCACCAGGAAGAAGGATGGCAATCCTGATAAAACTAAGTTTCAAAATGCTTACCCTATGAACCTTACTTCTAACCCTATCGCTATCCCTTCATAAAACTGACCCTATACTCACCCTAACATCTATATACTGTCCCTAACCAAAATTAAGGTACATCAAAAGAAAACCCTCTCCACAGGAGAGAAGCCCTACTGGTACCAAGACTGCCATACTCCAAAGACCTGATCTTCCCGAGGTCACCAGTGATGTTCCTACATACCTCCACCTCGGAGAGGACTTTCTGTTGGGTCGATACTAAGCACCGTGCATTCCACGTGTAGTACCTAACCACTAAGCTAACTAAGAATAAAGTGCCCCGATCACGGCCACCCAGGTTCCTGAATGCCCCATAAGCCCACTCCGGATAGGAAAGGCCGGCAAGTTGACTACAGCCGATGGAAGCACCCACCCTGTTGTAAACCCCTATATTAAAGGGACAATGAAGCAGGAAGTGGTCCATGCTTTCCAGCGTGTCCCCGCACTCTTCTCGGGGACATCCCCGGTCATCAGAGTTCCTGTACTTCAGGTTGTCCCTCACATATAGCTTCCCCTGAAAGCAGCGCCAGGCCAAGTCCCAAAACTTCTGGGGGATCCTTTTCATATTTAAAAGATGCAACCCCACCCTCAGATCCCGACCTGGGCAGTCCCTGAGCGCCAGAGGCTTCTGGAAGTGGGTCAACAGAACCCGTTTGTCAAGGAACTGCCTTGACTGGGTCCTGATCTCCCACACTCCCAGACCCCACCGACGTATCACCTTCAGAGTCGGGGTAGCGTAAGCCGGAAGATATCCATGTGGTGTACGGAGGTCCTTCACTTGCCCTCCTGTCTCCCATTCCTGGAAGAAAGGCCGAAACCATTCCCTGCAGGAGAGTACCCACGGAGGAGCCCTCTCTGACCAGAGGTTTGCAATGTTGGCTTTCAAGAAGGTGTTCGTTAAGAACACCACAGGGTTTACCATAGATAAACCCCCTAGTCTCCTCGTGCGGTACGTAACCTCCCTCTTGACTAGGTTCAACCTGTTCCCCCATAACAGTTGGAAAAACAGGCTGCAGACCCTAGTGTAGTAAGCCTCTGGTAAAATACATACGCTGCCCAGATAGATAAACAAGGGGAGCAGGTACGATTTGATCAGGTGTACCCTTTCCCTGAGGGTCATAGACCAACCCTTCCACTGGTCCACCCTCTGAGTGGCATCCTGGAGCTTACCATCCCAGTTTTTGGTGGGATAATCATCCTGGCCGAATGTGATGCCCAAAACTTTTGCTGACTCTTGGGGCCCTGGAAGGGTGTCCGGGAGATCGTACGTGGGGTCTCCCCCTCCCAGCCAGAGACTCTCACACTTATCCTGGTTGATCTTAGACCCGGATGCCTCCGAGTAGCGGTCCACTTCCGACATCACCACATCGACCTCCTCTCTCGAGGAGAGGAAAATGGTGACATCATCAGCGTACGCCACCACTCTCTGGGCGACACCCGGCTCCGCCAGAATCATCCTGACTCCCGCCAATGGTCCGCAACTTACCCTCCTAAGGAAGGGATCGATCGCAAATACATATAAGAGCGGGCTCAAAGGACAACCCTGACGGACTCCGGACCCCACCTCAAAGAGCGGCCAGACCACCCGTTCACCAGCGGGAAACTCTCTGCCCTTAAGCCAATTAACAAAAGTAAACGGTAAGCCATATCTCAGGAGGACGGACCAGAGGTAGTCATGGTTCACTTGATCAAATGCTTTGGCCTGATCCAAGGAAAAGTAAGTACCCCTTCCAGAGACCCGCACTACTCCGCTCCACTGCCTCCCTGACACTGAGGACAGCACTTAAGGTGCTTCGGCCTGGAACAGAGCAGTGCTGAGCCCCCGAAAGGAGCCGGGGTGCAAACTTCACCAGCCGATTAAACAGTATCTTGGCCAGAAGCTTCCTGTCTGTAGGTGCGAATAGAAGGATCTGACGACCTCCAGGATCCCTGATCTGGACCGATTCAGAGATCCCGTACTATCAATCAGTCCTGAGACTACTTTACTACTCACTGACATCTTGCAGTTCCTGTAAGGGTCGGGCGAGCGGTACTTCCCGTAATCCCTCTCAAAAACCAAAGATGCTTGCCTATCGTACTGACACATCATCAGCAAGGACTTCACTCTGGAGATATCCTCTCGGCTACCTCCAGTTGAGACGAGAAGCTCGAGTTTCCTCCTCAGTCCCTGATACAGGCGATACCTGTTCAGGGACCTGAGGCTCGAGAGCTGGCGGAAGAACCCCGCAACCTGCTTCTTGAATATCTCCCACCACTCAGACTTACTACTACAAAAGTCCAGTAAAGGTACCTGACTCTGAAGAAAATCCTCAAAGGACTGTCTTATCTCTGTTTCCTCCAGGAGGGACAAATTCAGCTTCCAATAACCTTTTCCCATCCGGGGGGTCTCTGAAACATTCAGGGAAAACAAAATCATACAGTGGTCGGAGAACTCCACCTCAACCACGGACACTGCGGAAGAGACGGATTCCTCCTTTAAATAAAACCTGTCTATCCTAGACCTGCTGCTACCTCGATGAAAGGTGAAACCCGCGTGGCCTGAGGGGCTCCGGATGTGGGCATCCTCTAGGCGAGCTTCCCTGACTATATTACTAAGGGCCACACAGTCATAAGCCAGCCGATCATTGGAACCTCTCCTATCTTGGGACCTCGTGACATTATTGAAGTCCCCTCCAAAGATCACTTGCCGGCTAGTAAAAAGAAAGGGCTTAATCCTCATAAAGAGATCCTTACGGCCCCACTTTGTTTGTGGGGTGTAGATGTTAATGAGCCGGAGCTCTTGTCCCTTCATGAAGACATCTAAGATCAGGCACCTCCCCCTTTCTAACTCAATGACCCGTCTGCATTCGACCGGAGCGGTAAAAAGGACCGCCACCCCACTATACGGCTCAGCCACAAGAGACCAGTGGGAGGGGCCGCGCCTCCACTCTCTTCTGGCTTTCACCAGAGAGGCTAGATCTGACAACCTGTTCTCCTGTAAAAAGAAAATGTCGGCTTCAACACGGCCGAGAAAATCAAAGGCTGCGAATCTAGCCGTATCAGACTTTATACTGGCACAATTAATAGATGCCAGCGTCAATGGGGTGAGTGCTGCCATCCTGGGTAATTGAGTTAGACGGCCTTACCCATTATTTTTTCGGCCCTTCTTCTTCACCGCCTCATCCCCTGAAGAAGAAGGAGCATTCTTACTTTCTTTAGATCTCTTTTTTGACTCAGACTGATCCATCTGGCTCCCATCTCCATCTGGCCCTGAGTTAGCCCTGCCCTCCGAGGAAGATGCCTCAACAGGACAGGACCCAGTTCCCCCTGGAGGCTCCAATCCCTCAGGCACCCCATCCTCGCCACCCCCTCCAATGAGGGGGAGGAGATGGTATCAAGGACAAGGTACCTGTTCGATAGGTCAATCAGAAGGGGGGCAGGTAAGCTTCCTTTTAGGACCTGGCCTTTAGCACCTGAAATAGAGGACTGAGACTTCCCCTTTACAACTTTTTTGCCCTTGTCTTTTTTCGGCCTTTCCCTCCCCTCCTCATCCACACTTTTATAGTGGGAGGAATCAGAAAGATCAGCCTCTTTGCCTTCCTCTTCGCGAATCCTCCTAATCTCCTCATCCAACACATCATCCCCCAGGGTCTCAGCAACATCTGGGCTAGTGACAGGAGCAGGGCCAGGAGCTACCCCCGCCACCTGAGAACTCTCCAGCTCCCTGCTCCTTCTGCGGTTTTCCTCTCGCCTTAGTTTGGCAGGCCCCTTCTTGCTCTTCATTAACCCTTTTGCTCCTTCACCCATGCCCGTACCCTCCCCAGCCGGGGCAACCCTAAAGCTCTCCCCAGCTGGAGCGGCCACCAAACGGGAAAAGGCGCTGGGGCAACGCTTGAAAGGGTGTCCTAGGACACCACACAGATGACACCGGATCTGCCCACAGGATGCAGCCAAATGACCAGCCCCACCACACAAAGCGCAAACCTGCACAGTGCAGGCTGCGCTAAAATGGGTAGGACTACCACACCTGTGGCAGACTTTAGGCTGCCCCTGGTAGAAGACTTGGATTCTGTCACGTCCGAGTAAGGCTGCCGATGGGATGTGGGCAACTGTGCTCCCTGAACGCCTAAGTTTGACGGAAAACGTCCAGGCCCCAGACCAGATCCCGTGCTCATCAAGATTTTTCTTGGGCATGTCCGTCACATCCCCATAACGACCGAGCCAGGTCATGATGTCGTAGCAAGAGAGCGACTCGTTACGGGTCAAAACGGTCACTCTCTTGGTTTGGTTCTGCCGGGATATCGCTTTTACAGCGAAATCCCGCCAGCCGGGCTCGTTCTTCACCATCTCGTAATTCGACCAGAAAAGTTCAAGACCCTCTGGCCGAACAAAGCTGATGTCGAACTCAGAAGAACCATAGGGGTGAATCAGGGCAAAGATGTCACTCGCCCTGAACTCCATCTGAAGGAGGAGCTCAACCACCCTTGCCCGGGGTGGGCACGCATCTTTACCCCTCCAAATCAGACGGGCCACATTCCTACGGTTACTATCCTGCCCGGGAGTCGGGAGGGACCACATCACCTCCCCATTCTGTTCTTGGAAGGCACCCAGACCATGCCTCTCTATCCAAAAAGACAGGTCAACCGAACCCCTCCCTTCTACCTCAATTGACCTATCACCCTTACGCAGAGCCTCCAGGAGGCGCCGCTGCAAGTGACCCCCAGAACCAGATGGAGACGGAGACCCTCTTGATTCCCCGGCAGCGACGCTGGCATAGCTTCTAGCAGTCACCACCAGGGGGGCAGCCGAACCAGCCCATACTTCCTCAGTACTCTTTACTGATCCAGTGACATCCCTTTGCCTGCCTCCAGCACTCTTCTCTTGCACACCGATAGCATCCCTCTCTTGTACACCTCTAGCACCCCTCTCTCGCACACCGCTAGCATCCCTTTCTTGCACACCGCTAGCACCCCTCTCTCGCACACCGCTAGCACCCCTCTCTTGCACACCGCTAGCACCCCTCTCTTGCACACCGCTAGCACCCCTCTCTTGCACACCGCTAGCACCCCTCTCTTGCACACCGCTAGCACCCCTCTCTTGCACACCGCTAGCACCCCTCTCTAGTACACCTCTAATGCCCCACTCTTGCACACTGCTAACATTTTCATGCAACATACCATCACCAAAATTTTCACTCTTTTGCACTCTTCCCTTTCACACTATTATCCTGGCTAAACTTTCCTGAGCTAGCCGGGTTATTTGCGTATGCCACGGGGGTTTGTGCTGCTGGTCCCGCCCCCGATGACCGCTTTTTCGGTTCTGGCGATGTTACTTCCAGTTCCAGTGATGACACTTCCTTCAACGCCGATGATGTTCCCAGTGAGAACTGCTTCACACTGGGTGGGAGCTGTCCCTCCGGACGCACCCCCACCCCTCCTACAGCAGCCGACGTGTAGGGATTCCCCACAGCGTCAGTGCAACCTTCAGGAGCCACCTCACCCGACCGCCCGGGCTTTTCTACCAATCCAGACGCATGGACACTCCCCCCCCCCCTCACAGAGGAGTGCCCTGCTACGCCCAGATCGCTCGGGGGACCGCCCCCCGAGCAGACAGCAACATCACCAAGCTCCGGCACTAGGACACGCCCCCTGCCCACCTGGGGTGGTCCTGCAGCATCGGAGTCGCCCACCTTAAGCCTGTCCTGCCCTTCCCTACCGGCTGGACAGGCGGGCTCCTTGGCATCTGCAGCCATCTTAGAAACCTTATCCACCATGTACCCCCCATTCTGGCCCCGCTTTACAGCAAAAGCGGGGTCGGGCAGACTGGGGGGCCCACCAGCCTGAACCACCTTTTCAGATGGCCCAGACTGCTGGAGAGAAGAATAAACAAGTCTGGTGACCTCTCCTTTTTTCCTTTTATTTCTCCTCTTCCTCTTGCCCTTCACCTCAGTATCTGGGCCTAAGTCATTTCCAAATGAGAAGTTCTCAAAATGGGTAGGTGACTCTTGGAGCACAATCGCCTTCAGCAATCCACCACCAATTAACCCATTGCTGCTGCCGCTGTCGTCACTGCTGTCATCTGACGTTACAGGCAGGGCTACCTGAGCAGGATTTATGTATGAACTCTGGGTTGTGTCCTCCTCCATTTCACTCTCCTCTGCACCACCATCTTGCTTCTCTTTAGCACCTTCCTCAGCACTGTCCTCTCTTTCTCCACCACCATCTTCCTCCACACTGTCCTCCTCAGCACTGTTCTCTCTTTCTCCTCCACCATCCACCTCCACACCATCCTCCTCTGCACTGCTTTCGCTGTGACTGACCTCCTCCTCTCTTTCTGGGTTCTGCTGGCCTCTGAACCGACTTTCATTGCAGAGTTTTTCTCTGAAGATACCAGCCCCTTCCATGATCTCCATCCTCACCCTTTCTACCTCCTCAACCTCTTTTTTCAGGGTGCGCACTTTAGCCGAATACACTGGCCTTGGATTTTTTGAGGTGTAATCAGCCTGGTAACGGGCAAATTTTAAGTCCTCTCTTAGCCCACGAAGAATTTTGCCAAGACGCTCATACTCCGCCATTTTTGCTTGGAGTCGGGACCCAAAAGTGGCCAAAGACTCCCTGGGACCCAATGCCCCCCATTGCTGGGGTTCAGAGGTACCTTGCCTCACCATGTTTCTCCTCAACTCCTCACCTTCATGCAGGTCTTTACCTGCAGCCTTGCTTGTAGCCTTCCTTGCAGCCTTGCGGCTTCCAGATATGGACGGTGGAGTTGGTTCTGCATTTCTGCGGATCCTGGAGGATCTCCGTACCCCATCCTGGGAGTTGGCCGTTGCAATGTCACCTCCACCTCCCGCCGGCCTGGTAAGGGAGATGGGGACGTTGGGGTTCATGCAGGGAAGCCCTTCCCCGAAGGCTGCCACAAACCTGGGGGGGGGGGGGGGAGGGCTGGTGAAAATCCTGCTGCTCTCTGGTTCTCCTGGAGCTGACGATCACACAACCACACCCTGAACAGGAAGTAGTGCAACAGCTGGAGACACCCTATTTGGAAAGCACTGCTGTAGGGTAATTTGGTGGTGGATGCAAATCCCTAATTTAGGCCTCAAATGCACATGGTGCTTTTTCACTTTGGAGCCCTCTCATATTTCAAGGCAACAGTTTTTGGTTACAAATTTTTTTTCTCTTCTTTTACCCCTTAAGAAAAGGTAAATTTTGGGTCTACACCAGCATGTTAGTGTAAACAGAGTGTACCATATACATTTGAGGCCTAAATTGGTGATTTGCACAGGGGTGGCTGGTAGTTACAGCAGTTCTGACATAAACATAAAAAACACCCATATTTGACCCCCATTTAGAAAACTACACCCCTCACGTAAAGTAATAAGGGGTATAGTGAGCCTTAACATCCCACAGGTGTTTGACAAATTTTAGTTAAAGTTGGAGGTGAAAATAAAAAAATGTATATTTTTTTCCCTAAAATGCTATTGTTACCCCAATTTTATCATTTTCACAAGGGGCAATAGGAAAAAAAGCCCAGCGAAATTTGTAACCCCATCTCTTGTGAGTCAGAAAATACCCCTTATGTGGATGTAAAGTGCTCTGCGGGTGAACTACAGGGCTCAGAAGAGAAGGAGCACCATTGGGCTTTTGGAGAGAGAATCTGGCTGAAATTGAAGGCCATGTGCGTTTAGGCCTCCATGGTGCCAGAACAGTGAACCCCCCCCCCCCACATGTGACCCCATCATGGAAACTACACCCCTAATAAGAAGTGCAGTGAGCATTTACATCTCACAGGTGTCTGATAGATTTTTTTGAGCAGTGGTCTGCCAAAAGAAAAATGAAAATTTTTCATTTGCACAGCCCACTGTTCCAAAGATCTGTCAAATGCCAGTGGGGTTTAACCCCTTAAGGCACCAGCCCATTTTCACCTTAAGGACCGAGCCATTTTTGCACATCTGACCACTGTCATTTTAAGCATTAATAACTCTGGGATACTTTTACTTTTCATTCTGATTCTGAGATTGTTTTTTCGTGACATATTCTACTTCATGTTAGTGGTAAATTTTTGTTGAGGCTTGCATCATTTCTTGGTGAAAAATTCCCAAATTTGATGAAAAAATTGAAAATTTAGCATTTTTCTAACTTTGAAGCTCTCTGCTTGTAACAAAAACAGACATTCCAAATAAATTATATATTGATTCACAGATACAATATGTCTACTTTATATTTTCATCATAAAGTTGACAGGTTTTAAGTTTTAGAAGATATCAGAGGGCTTCAAAGTTCAGCAGCACTTTTCCAATTTTTCACAACATTTTCTAAATTGGAATTTTTCAGGGACCAGTTCAGTTTTGAAGTGGATTTGAAGGGCCTTCATATTAGAAATACCCCACAAATGACCACATTATAAAAACTGCACCCCTCAAAGTATCCAAAATGACATTTGGGTAAGTTTGTTAACCCTTTAGGTGTTTCACAGGAATAGCAGCAAAGTGAAGGAGGAAATTCAAAATCTCCATTTTTTACACTCGCATGTTCTTGTAGACCCAGTTTTTGAATTTTTACAAGGGGTAATAGGAGAAAAAGCCCCCCAAAATTTGTAACCCAATTTCTCTAGAGTAAGGAAATACCTCATATGTGTATGTAAAGTGTTCGGCTGGTGCAGTAGAGGGCTCAGAAGGGAAGGAGCAACAATGGGATTTTGGAGAGTGAATTTTTGCTGAAATGGTTTTTGGGGGGCATGTCACATTTTGGAAGCCCCTATGGTGCCAGAAGAGCAGAAAACCCCCACATGGCATACCATTTTGGAAACTACACCCCTCAAGCCACGTACCAAGGGGTCCAGTGAGCCTTAACATCCCACAGGTCTTTTACGACTTTTCGTTAAATTTGGATGTGTAAATGAAAAAAAAAAAAAAAAAGTTTCACTTCCAGGCAGTGGAAGAGAGGTGGTTGTGGTTGTGATAAATATAAAGCAAATACACTATGTTGAGCTAGCGACTGTTTGTCTGTATACAAGAGTGTGAAGCATACAAGTGAGTGAGTATAAAAGTGAGGGGACTTAAAATTAAGGGACTTTAAATTCAGGAAGTTTAAATTGAAATATTTGATTTTTTTTTCTTTTCTGTTAATTTTTGCAATCCCCAAATCTAGTATGACCTCCATGTTGGAAAAGGCAGTCCAGTGTGCATCTTGCGCAATGTATGCAATCCTTGAACAACAGTTTGAGGGTGCATATTGTTGTGCGAGATGTGTGCGAGTTGCTCATTTAGAAGCCCAGATCCTGGATCTAGAGGAGCAACTGGCAACACTGAGATGCATTGACAACCCGCAGAGTAGTCTCCTGCTCACTGAGTAGGTACTCTCTGGGGTCGAGGTGGGGATGGATAGTGGGACGGAGGGGCAGGACAGTCAGGCAGTTAGCTGGGTTACAGTTAGAAAACGGGGTAGAGGGAAAAGTGTCAGGGAGGCTAGTCCTGAACTGGCACACCCCAACAAGTTTGCCCAGTTGGCAGATGAGGGGGATGTCATTTCAGAGCTAGCGGTACTGCAGCAGGACTCTGCCTCTGACCGCCAGGGGGGTGTCTGCTCCAGTAAGGAGGGAGGGAGGAGAGCAGGGCAGGCCAGACAGGTACTGGTAGTGGGGGACTCAATTATTAGGGGGACAGACAGGGTGATCTGTCACAAAGACCGGGATAGCCGAACAGTGTGTTGTCTTCCTGGCGCTCGAGTTCGGCACTTTCGCGGATCGGGTTGACAGGTTGCTGGGTGGGGCTGGAGAAGACCCAGCAGTCATGGTACATATTGGCACCAATGACAAAGTAAGAGGTAGATGGAGTGTCCTTTAAAAATGATTTCAGGGACTTAGGCTGCAAGCTTAAGGCAAGGACCTCCAAGGTAGTATTTTCTGAAATATTACCTGTACCACGAGCCGTACCAGAGAGGCTGCGGGAGATAAGGGAGGTAAACAAGTGGCTCAGAAGCTGGTGTAGGAAGGAGGGGTTTGGGTTCATGGAGAACTGGGCAGACTTCGACTTTAAAGGAAACAGATTTCTGACTATAGCTAAAGACCATTATCTGTCCCAAATGGTGCAGGGCCTGACCAGAGGGGGCGCCCTACTAGACTTAATATTTTCCAACGTACTGAAACTGGCAGAGTAATTAATGTGCAAGTAGATGGACACCGAGGAAATAGTGATCATAATGTAATACATTATAACTTGTTCTTCAATAAGGGAATCTCTCGAGGGGCCACAAAAACAATGAACTTTCGAAAAGCAAAGTTCGATCAACTCAGAGAAGCCCATAACAATATAAAATGGGATATTGTCCTCAAAAAGAACAATACTGACACTAAATGGGAGACTTTAAAAAATATCTTAAATTTTCACTGTAAGATGTATATACTTTATAGGAATAAAAGGGTCAGAAATAAAAGAAAACCAATATGGATGAATAAAAATGTTAAGGGGGCAATAAATGACTAAAATAAAGCATTTCAGTTACTAAAACAGGACAGCAGTGAAGAAGCATTAAAAAGCTATAGAGAAAAATGTGAAATATGTAAAAAACAGATAAAAGCCGCAAAAATAGAGACAGAAAGACTCATTGCCAAAGAGAGTATAACTAACCCCAAAATGTTCTTTAATTATATAAATAGCAATAGGGTCAAAAATGAAAGTGTTGGCCCTTTAAAAAATGATGAGGAAGAAATTATAAACGGGGATCAGGAAAAAGCAAATATACTAAAATTCTTCTCCACTGTATTCACTGAGGAAAATGAAATGCCAGGTGAAATACAGTGTGATAAGGTAAACTCCCCAGTACAGGTCACCTGTCTAACCCAGGAAGAAGTACAGTGCCACCTACAAAAAATCAAAATAGACAAATCACCAGGTCCAGATGGCATTCACCCCCATGTTCTAAAGGAATTAAGTAATGTAATAGACAGACGCGGAGGTGTTGAGGGGCATGTGTGGAACTCCGCTACTCCTTGCTGGGATTTGAATAGACTGGCCCAGACCCTTTCTTGTGGATGGAGAGTGGAGCTGAGTAAAACGATCAGACTTTACATGTGATGAATATCTAACAGTGCAGAAGCCGGTGAAACCATTGATTAATACCCCGGCAATATTCTGAACAGCAGCAGCCTCTTGCACTGGCCCCATGTGGAATGGACAATATTGGATGCCTGACTCTCTGCCTGGTCACTCCTCCTAGCGATTTGGAGAAACCGGGACTCATGGACTAAATTGAACAACTTGGTCTTAGCAGAATTCCTCTCTCATGAATTTGGACCCCTCCTTGGACCCAATAAGATCAGTGACTCTGGGGGGTGATTGCACTGTCTACCAGGGGGAGCGTGAATACACTAATGATTCCGTAGTTGCATATTAGTATGCTATATTTGGTGGTGGATATTTCTGGATCAGGGTGTGATACCCAAGGTTTTAAGCGCTCCCCAGAGCCATAAGGGACTGTGAATTCTTACTTTTGTATGCTGTAAATAACGGGTTTTAAATTCTCGAGTGGGAGGGGCCTATGGTGTATAAAGTTGCTAAGTTGGTCCGTGATATCCCCGTAGTGATACATACAACCCACAAATATAAAGTGAAGAGAAATAGTGGGTGAAATGGCCCCTAAGGTGAACCCCAGAAGATCAGGGGGTAGCTCGCCACAAAAAGATAAGGGGGCTATGGGTAAATTGGATAAAATATGGAAGTCTCCAGCTGTGGGTATAAAAACTAGAACCCAGAAGGATCTCTCCCCTAGTAAAACAGGCTCTAGGTACTCGGTCTTGGAGGTGGAAGAAACTGAGGAAGGGCAGTCTGTGCCCCCTATGGGAACACAGATGTTGGAGGAGATCTTGGGAGGGGTGAAAAAACTAATTGTGCAATTGAGGAGATAAATAAACAATTAGGTGTGGTATCTACCGAGGTATCTCTGATAAGACACGATATGACTAAAATGAGAGATAGGATTTCCAGACTAGAGGAAGAAGCCCCTAAAACAGAAAATAGGATTAAGGTTTTGGAGGAGGAGGTTAATGACTTGAAAAAGGAGAGGACATCTGTTAAAGATAAGCTCACTGACCTTGAGGATAGATCCAGACGTTGCAATATAAGGATGGTGGGGTTTCCTGAGGGGATGGTGGGGTTTCTTGAGGGGGGTAGGGAACTCTGCCATACAGTTTCTTAGTAGGTGGTTGAAGGAGGGGATAGGGGAAGGGCATCTTACCCCAATGTTTGGGATTGAACGAGCTCATCGGTGCCAAGGCGTATTCCCCCTCCGGGGGGTCCCTCTAGGACAATCCTAATTAAGTTATATACCTCCCAGGACAGGGATACTATCCTTAGGAAGGCAAGAGAGATGAGGGACCTACAGTATAATGGACAGAATATTTTTCTATATCCGGATTTCTCTTGGGAGACCCAGAGGAAAAGGGCATCCTTTCGGGAGATAAAAAGGCAGCTAAAGAACGCAGGGGTGCCCTTCTCTCTGCTGTTTCCAACGAGACTCCGGGTTGAGCATAAGGGAAAGGTAACAATATTTGGAACCCCACAAGAAGTCTCAGATTGGATGGATAAATAAGGCATCTAATATAAGGCACTACTGTGGCATTAGGGGTTGGAAGTATTAGTTGAGTAATAATGTTACGTCTCGGGGGGAGGGGTTGGGGGGTTCTCTGGGGTGTCACTAGGATAGGAGTGCATAGTAGAAGTACGGTGCATTATGGGGAGAGGGGGGGCTGCGGGTGGGGAAGGATAAGGGAAAGGAGGGAGGGATGGCACGGGATGATCAAAAGAGGGGTTTTTTTTTTTTCTCTCTCTTCTTCTTCTCTCTTTTCTTTTTTCTCTTAGGCAAATATATCTATGCTTAAATTATTAGCCTGGAACATACGAGGTATGTCGGATAGAATTAAAAAGTGTGCAGTCTTCGATTATATTCGGAGGTGCCTTCCTGCGATCATATGTTTAGTTGAGACCCATAGGTCAAGAGATGAGCAGATACTTCCAAGGAAGTGGGCCAAAGAAGAATACCACTCCAGACTCTCTTCCTACTCCATGGGAGTATCAGTATATGTTCACAGGAGGGTACCATTCGAGACTAAGAATGCAAAGGTAGATAAGTATGGTCCATATGTATTTCTTTATGGAATATGGGAAGATAGGGCAGTCATCTTGGCTTTTGTTTATATTCCTCCATCTTTTAGAGTGGATGTTCTGAGGGACCTCGTGAGCTATAGCGTAAGTAAGACACATTCGGCATTATGGATAGTTGGAGATTTGAACAATGTAATAGACCCTAATATGGACAGATACAAATTAGGTAGGAATGTAGGGGGGAACGAAACAGCATTGGCGAGATACTGTGGAGAGAGGAATTGGGTTGATGGGTGGCGGTAACTAAACCCAGGAGTAAGACAGTACTCATGTTTTAGTACCTCATATAACACCGCTTCCCGAATTGACTTATGCCTGTGTGATAAGAATGCAATGACCTGGACCAGCAGGGTGCAGTATAAAGCTAAAACCCTATCGGACCATTGCCCAGTGGTGGTGGAAATTGGAGGTAAGGTAATGGGTGGGAAAAGGTTGGGCTTTCGGCTCAACCCCCACTGGATTGAATTAGTGGGCGACCAGGACTGGTTTAGACAGGAAATAGAGGCATTCTGGGAGATTAATCATAAGTCCGCAAACCCTCGGGTGGTATGGGATACTATGAAGGCATACTTGAGGGGCCTATATATAGGGCGAATCAATAAAAAAAAAAAAGGAATTCTCACAGGAAGAATCAGTACTGAATAGTAAAGTGGCAACATTAGAAGCAGGGATAGAAGAGGATAGTGGGGGGAACAGCTGTTAGAACTGAAGGCAGCTCAAGAGGAATATAAAGAATATCTACTTAAAAAGGCACAAAATAAACTATTCTTCAGTGGGCAATTTAATTTCTTTGAGAAAGGGAAACCAAATAAGACACTGTCAAGATTACTTAAAAATCAAGGCGACGAATGTGGTATTATGGCTCTGAGGAGGGAGGATGGCAGCATAACCACAGATAGAGAAGAAATAGCCCAAATGGATGGCTCTTTTTTCTCCAATCTCTATATGGGCAGCGATATTAATAGGGCGGAGGTAGCGGAATTTTTGAGGGGAATTAATATTCCGAGTTTGACAGAGGATGTCAGGGACTCCCTGGATGACCCAATCTCCCTCCAGGAATTGGAGGAGGCATTGGCATCAATCCAAGGGAATACATCCCCTGGGTCTGACGGCATTCCTTTCCAGATATATAGAATATACTCAACCCTGCTGCTTCCAAAACTGCTGGGTATCATTAAT
>NW_026608515.1:55000-65221 GCF_029499605.1 Hyla sarda | reverse complement strand
GGTACAGTGAGGTCTATATAATGTGTGTGTGTGTGTGTGTGTGTATATATATATGAGGTACAGTGAGGTCTATATAATGTGTATATATATGAGGTACAGTGAGGTCTATATAATGTGTATATATATATGAGGTACAGTGAGGTCTATATAATGTGTATATATGAGGTACAGTGAGGTCTATATAATGTGTATATATATGAGGTACAGTGAGGTCTATATAATGTGTATATATATGAGGTACAGTGAGGTCTATATAATGTGTATATATATATGAGGTACAGTGAGGTCTATATAATGTGTATATATATATGAGGTACAGTGAGGTCTATATAATGTGTGTGTGTGTGTGTATATATATATGAGGTACAGTGAGGTCTATATAATGTGTGTGTGTATATATGAGGTACAGTGAGGTCTATATAATGTGTATATATGAGGTACAGTGAGGTCTATATAATGTGTATATATATATATGAGGTACAGTGAGGTCTATATAATGTGTGTGTGTGTATATATATATATGTGGTACAGTGAGGTCTATATGATGTGTGTATATATATGAGGTACAGTGAGGTCTATATAATGTGTGTGTATATAAGGTACAGTGAGGTCTATATAATGTGTGTGTATATATATGAGGTACAGTGAGGTCTATATAATGTGTGTGTATATATATATATATATATATATATGAGGTACAGTGAGGTCTATATAATGTGTGTGTGTATATATATATGAGGTACAGTGAGGTCTATATAATGTGTGTGTGCTATATATGAGGTACAGTGAGGTCTATATAATGTATATATATGAGGTACAGTGAGGTCTATATAATGTGTATATATATATGAGGTACAGCGAGGTCTATATAATGTGTATATATATGAGGTACAGTGATGTCTATATAATGTGTGTGTATATATATGAGGTACAGTGAGGTCTATATAATGTGTATATATATGAGGTACAGTGAGGTCTATATAATGTGTATATATATGAGGTACAGTGAGGTCTATATAATGTGTGTGTATATATATATATGAGGTACAGTGAGGTCTATATAATGTGTGTATATATGAGGTACAGTGAGGTCTATATAATGTGTATATATATGAGGTACAGTGAGGTCTATATAATGTGTATATATATGAGGTACAGTGATGTCTATATAATGTGTATATATGAGGTACAGTGAGGTCTATATAATGTGTATATATATGAGGTACAGTGAGGTCTATATAATGTGTATATATATGAGGTACAGTGAGGTGTATATAATGTGTGTGTATATATATGAGGTACAGTGAGGTCTATATAATGTGTATATATCTGAGGTACAGTGAGGTCTATATAATGTGTGTGTGTGTGTGTGTGTGTGTGTGTGTGTATATATATATATGAGGTACAGTGAGGTCTATATAATGTGTATATATATATGAGGTACAGTGAGGTCTATATAATGTGTATATATATATGAGGTACAGTGAGGTCTATATAATGTGTGTGTGTGTGTGTGTATATATATATGAGGTACAGTGAGGTCTATATAATGTTGTATATATATGAGGTACAGTGAGGTCTATATAATGTGTATATATATATGAGGTACAGTGAGGTCTATATAATGTGTATATATGAGGTACAGTGAGGTCTATATAATGTGTATATATATGAGGTACAGTGAGGTCTATATAATGTGTATATATATGAGGTACAGTGAGGTCTATATAATGTGTATATATATATGAGGTACAGTGAGGTCTATATAATGTGTATATATATATGAGGTACAGTGAGGTCTATATAATGTGTGTGTGTGTATATATATATGAGGTACAGTGAGGTCTATATAATGTGTGTGTGTATATATGAGGTACAGTGAGGTCTATATAATGTGTATATATGAGGTACAGTGAGGTCTATATAATGTGTGTATATATATATGAGGTACAGTGAGGTCTAAATAATGTGTGTATATATATATATATGAGGTACAGTGAGGTGTATATAATGTGTATATATATATGAGGTACAGTGAGGTCTATATAATGTGTATATATATATGAGGTACAGTGAGGTCTATATAATGTGTATATATATATATGAGGTACAGTGAGGTCTATATAATGTGTATATATATATATGAGGTACAGTGAGGTCTATATAATGTGTATATATATATATGAGGTACAGTGAGGTCTATATAATGTGTATATATATATATATGAGGTACAGTGAGGTCTATATAATGTGTATATATATATGAGGTACAGTGAGGTCTATATAATGTGTATATATATATGAGGTACAGTGAGGTCTATATAATGTGTATATATATATGAGGTACAGTGAGGTCTATATAATGTGTATATATATATGAGGTACAGTGAGGTCTATATAATGTGTATATATATATGAGGTACAGTGAGGTCTATATAATGTGTATATATATATGAGGTACAGTGAGGTCTATATAATGTGTATATATATGAGGTACAGTGAGGTCTATATAATGTGTATATATATATGAGGTACAGTGAGGTCTATATAATGTGTATATATATATGAGGTACAGTGAGGTCTATATAATGTGTATATATATATGAGGTACAGTGAGGTCTATATAATGTGTATATATATATGAGGTACAGTGAGGTCTATATAATGTGTATATATATGAGGTACAGTGAGGTCTATATAATGTGTATATATATATGAGGTACAGTGAGGTCTATATAATGTGTGTATATATATATGAGGTACAGTGAGGTCTATATAATGTGTGTATATATGAGGTACAGTGAGGTCTATATAATGTGTGTGTGTGTGTATATATATATGAGGTACAGTGAGGTCTATATAATGTGTGTATATATATATGAGGTACAGTGAGGTCTATATAATGTGTGTATATATGAGGTACAGTGAGGTCTATATAATGTGTGTGTGTGTATATATATATATATATATATATATGAGGTACAGTGAGGTCTATATAATGTGTGTGTGTGTGTGTATATATGAGGTACAGTGAGGTCTATATAATGTGTATATATATATGAGGTACAGTGAGGTCTATATGTGTATATATATGAGGTACAGTGAGGTCTATATAATATGTGTGTATATATATGAGGTACAGTGAGGTCTATATAATGTGTATATATATGAGGTACAGTGAGGTCTATATAATGTGTATATATATGAGGTACAGTGAGGTCTATATAATGTGTATATATATGAGGTACAGTGAGGTCTATATAATGTGTGTGTATATATGAGGTACAGTGAGGTCTATATAATGTGTGTATATATGAGGTACAGTGAGGTCTATATAATGTGTATATATATGGTACAGTGAGGTCTATATAATGTGTATATATATATGAGGTACAGTGAGGTCTATATAATGTGTATATATATGAGGTACAGTGAGGTCTATATAATGTGTGTGTATATATGAGGTACAGTGAGGTCTATATAATGTGTGTGTATATATGAGGTACAGTGAGGTCTATATAATGTGTATATATGAGGTACAGTGAGGTCTATATAATGTGTGTGTATATATGAGGTACAGTGAGGTCTATATAATGTGTATATATGAGGTACAGTGAGGTCTATATAATGTGTATATATGAGGTACAGTGAGGTCTATATAATGTGTATATATGAGGTACAGTGAGGTCTATATTATGTGTATATATATATGAGGTACAGTGAGGTGTATAATGTGTGTGTATATATATGAGGTACAGTGAGGTCTATATAATGTGTGTGTGTGTATATATATATGAGGTACAGTGAGGTCTATATAATGTGTGTATATATATATATGAGGTACAGTGAGGTCTATATAATGTGTATATATATGAGGTACAGTGAGGTCTATATAATGTGTGTGTGTATATATATATATGAGGTACAGTGAGGTCTATATAATGTGTGTGTATATATGAGGTACAGTGAGGTCTATATAATGTGTATATATATATATGAGGTACAGTGAGGTGTATATAATGTGTATATATATGAGGTACAGTGAGGTCTATATAATGTGTGTATATATATGAGGTACAGTGAGGTGTATATAATGTGTATATATATGAGGTACAGTGAGGTCTATATAATGTGTGTATATATATGAGGTACAGTGAGGTCTATATAATGTGTGTGTATATATATGAGGTACAGTGAGGTCTATATAATGTGTGTGTATATATATGAGGTACAGTGAGGTCTATATAATGTGTGTGTATATATATGAGGTACAGTGGTCTATATAATGTGTGTATATATATGAGGTACAGTGAGGTCTATATAATGTGTGTATATATATGAGGTACAGTGAGGTCTATATAATGTGTATATATGAGGTACAGTGAGGTCTATATAATGTGTATATATATGAGGTACAGTGAGGTCTATATAATGTGTATATATATGAGGTACAGTGAGGTGTGTATATATATATATGAGGTACAGTGAGGTCTATATAATGTGTATATATATATATATGAGGTACAGTGAGGTCTATATAATGTGTATATATATATGAGGTACAGTGAGGTCTATATAATGTGTGTATATATATATGAGGTACAGTGAGGTCTATATAATGTGTATATATATGAGGTACAGTGAGGTCTATATAATGTGTATATATATATATGAGGTACAGTGAGGTCTATATAATGTGTGTGTATATATATATATATATATAGAGGTACAGTGAGGTGTATATAATGTGTATATATATATATGAGGTACAGTGAGGTCTATATAATGGTGTGTATATATATATATGAGGTACAGTGAGGTCTATATAATGTGTGTATATATGAGGTACAGTGAGGTCTATATAATGTGTGTATATATATATATATATGAGGTACAGTGAGGTCTATATAATGTGTATATATATGAAGGTACAGTGAGGTCTATATAATGAGTGTGTATATTATATATATGAGGTACAGTGAGGTCTATATAATGTGTGTATATATATATATGAGGTACAGTGAGGTCTTATATAATGTGTATATATTATGAGGTACAGTGAGGTCTATATAATGTGTATATATATGAGGTACAGTGAGGTCTATATAATGTGTATATATGAGGTACAGTGAGGTCTATATAATGTGTATATATATATATATGAGGTACAGTGAGGTCTATATAATGGTGTATATATATGAGGTACAGTGAGGTCTATATGTGTGTATATATATATGAGGTACAGTGAGGTCTATATAATGTGTATATATATATGAGGTACAGTGAGGTCTATATAATGTGTGTATATATATATATATATATGAGGTACAGTGAGGTCTATATAATGTGTATATATATGAGGTACAGTGAGGTCTATATAATGTGTGTGTATATATATGAGGTACAGTGAGGTCTATATAATGTGTATATATATGAGGTACAGTGAGGTCTATATAATGTGTGTATATATATGAGGTACAGTGAGGTCTATATAATGTGTATATATATGAGGTACAGTGAGGTCTATATAATGTGTGTATATATATATATGAGGTACAGTGAGGTCTATATAATGTGTGTATATATATGAGGTACAGTGAGGTGTATATAATGTGTATATATATGAGGTACAGTGAGGTCTATATAATGTGTGTATATATATATATGAGGTACAGTGAGGTCTATATAATGTGTATATATATGAGGTACAGTGAGGTCTATATAATGTGTGTGTGTGTGTATATATATATGAGGTACAGTGAGGTCTATATAATGTGTGTATATATATATGAGGTACAGTGAGGTCTATATAATGTGTGTATATATGAGGTACAGTGAGGTCTATATAATGTGTGTATATATATATGAGGTACAGTGAGGTCTATATAGTGTGTATATATATATATATGAGGTACAGTGAGGTCTATATAATGTGTATATATATATGAGGTACAGTGAGGTCTATATAATGTGTATATATATATGAGGTACAGTGAGGTCTATATAATGTGTGTGTATATATATATGAGGTACAGTGAGGTCTATATAATGTGTGTATATATATATGAGGTACAGTGAGGTCTATATAATGTGTATATATATATGAGGTACAGTGAGGTCTATATAATGTGTGTGTGTGTATATATTTATGAGGTACAGTGAGGTCTATATAATGTGTATATATGAGGTACAGTGAGGTCTATATAATGTGTGTGTGTGTATATATATATGAGGTACAGTGAGGTCTATATAATGTGTGTGTATATATATGAGGTACAGTAAGGTCTATATTATGTGTGTATATATATGAGGTACAGTGAGGTCTATATAATGTGTGTGTGTGTATATATATATGAGGTACAGTGAGGTCTATATAATGTGTATATATATATGAGGTACAGTGAGGTCTATATAATGTGTATATATATATGAGGTACAGTGAGGTCTATATAGTGTATATATATATATGAGGTACAGTGAGGTCTATATAATGTGTATATATATATGAGGTACAGTGAGGTCTATATAATGTGTGTGTGTATATATATATGAGGTACAGTGAGGTCTATATAATGTGTGTATATATATATGAGGTACAGTGAGGTCTATATAATGTGTGTGTGTATATATATATGAGGTACAGTGAGGTCTATATAATGTGTGTATATATATATGAGGTACAGTGAGGTCTATATAATGTGTGTGTATATATTATGAGGTACAGTGAGGTCTATATAATGTGTGTATATATATATGAGGTACAGTGAGGTCTATATAATGTGTGTATATATATATGAGGTACAGTGAGGTCTATATAATGTGTGTATATATATATGAGGTACAGTGAGGTCTATATAATGTGTGTATATATTTATGAGGTACAGTGAGGTCTATATAATGTGTGTATATATATATGAGGTACAGTAAGGTCTATATTATGTGTGTATTATATATGAGGTACAGTGAGGTCTATATTAATGTGTGTGTGTATATATATGAGGTACAGTGAGGTCTATATAATGTGTATATATATATGAGGTACAGTGAGGTCTATATAATGTGTATATATATATGAGGTACAGTGAGGTCTATATAATGTGTGTATATATATGAGGTACAGTAAGGTCTATATAATGTGTGTGTATATATATGAGGTACAGTGAGGTCTATATAATGTGTATATATATATGAGGTACAGTGAGGTCTATATAATGTGTATATATGAGGTACAGTGAGGTCTATATAATGTGTGTATATATATATATGAGGTACAGTGAGGTCTATATAATGTGTATATATGAGGTACAGTGAGGTCTATATAATGTGTGTGTATATATATGAGGTACAGTGAGGTGTATATAATGTGTATATATATGAGGTACAGTGAGGTCTATATAATGTGTGTGTATATATGAGGTACAGTGAGGTCTATATAATGTGTGTGTATATATATATATATATAAGGTACAGTGAGGTCTATATAATGTGTGTATATATGAGGTACAGTGAGGTCTATATAATGTGTATATATGAGGTACAGTGAGGTCTATATAATGTGTGTATATATATGAGGTACAGTGAGGTGTATATAATGTGTGTATATATATGAGGTACAGTGAGGTGTATATAATGTGTGTGTGTATAAATATGAGGTACAGTGAGGTCTATATAATGTGTGTGTGTGTATATATATATGAGGTACAGTGAGGTCTATATAATGTGTGTATATATGAGGTACAGTGAGGTCTATATAATGTGTATATATATATATGAGGTACAGTGAGGTCTATATAATGTGTATATATATATGAGGTACAGTGAGGTCTATATGTGTGTATATATATATATATGAGGTACAGTGAGGTCTATATAATGTGTATATATATATGAGGTACAGTGAGGTGTATATAATGTGTATATATATATGAGGTACAGTGAGGTCTATATAATGTGTATATATATATGAGGTACAGTGAGGTCTATATAATGTGTATATATGAGGTACAGTGAGGTCTATATAATGTGTGTATATATATATATGAGGTACAGTGAGGTCTATATAATGTGTGTATATATGAGGTACAGTGAGGTGTATATAATGTGTATATATGAGGTACAGTGAGGTCTATATAATGTGTATATATATGAGGTACAGTGAGGTCTATATAATGTGTGTGTATATATATGAGGTACAGTGAGGTCTATATAATGTGTATATATATATATATGAGGTACAGTGAGGTCTATATATGTGTGTGTATATATGAGGTACAGTGAGGTCTATATAATGTGTATATATGAGGTACAGTGAGGTCTATATAATGTGTATATATGAGGTACAGTGAGGTCTATATAATGTGTATATATATATGAGGTACAGTGAGGTGTATATAATGTGTGTGTATATATGAGGTACAGTGAGGTCTATATAATGTGTATATATGAGGTACAGTGAGGTCTATATAATGTGTATATATATATGAGGTACAGTGAGGTCTATATAATGTGTATATATGAGGTACAGTGAGGTCTATATAATGTGTATATATATGAGGTACAGTGAGGGTCTATATAATATGTATATATATATGAGGTACAGTGAGGTCTATATAATGTGTATATATATGAGGTACAGTGAGGTCTATATAATGTGTGTGTATATATATGAGGTACAGTGAGGTCTATATAATGTGTATATATATATGAGGTACAGTGAGGTCTATATAATGTGTGTGTATATATATGAGGTACAGTGAGGTCTATATAATGTGTGTGTGTATATATATGAGGTACAGTGAGGTCTATATAATGTGTATATATATATATATATGAGGTACAGTGAGGTCTATATAATGTGTATATATGAGGTACAGTGAGGTCTATATAATGTGTGTATATATATATGAGGTACAGTGAGGTCTATATAATGTGTGTGTGTATATATATGAGGTACAGTGAGGTCTATATAATGTGTATATATATATGAGGTACAGTGAGGTCTATATAATGTGTATATATATATGAGGTACAGTGAGGTCTATATAATGTGTGTATATATATGAGGTACAGTAAGGTCTATATAATGTGTGTATATATATGAGGTACAGTGAGGTCTATATAATGTGTATATATATGAGGTACAGTGAGGTCTATATAATGTGTATATATATGAGGTACAGTGAGGTGTATATAATGTGTATATATATGAGGTACAGTGAGGTCTATATAATGTGTATATATGAGGTACAGTGAGGTCTATATAATGTGTGTGTATATATATATATGAGGTACAGTGAGGTCTATATAATGTGTATATATGAGGTACAGTGAGGTCTATATAATGTGTGTGTATATATATGAGGTACAGTGAGGTGTATATAATGTGTATATATATGAGGTACAGTGAGGTCTATATAATGTGTGTGTATATATGAGGTACAGTGAGGTCTATATAATGTGTATATATATATATATATATAAGGTACAGTGAGGTCTATATAATGTGTGTATATATATGAGGTACAGTGAGGTCTATATAATGTGTATATATGAGGTACAGTGAGGTCTATATAATGTGTGTGTATATATATGAGGTACAGTGAGGTGTATATAATGTGTATATATATGAGGTACAGTGAGGTCTATATAATGTGTGTGTATATATGAGGTACAGTGAGGTCTATATAATGTGTATATATGAGGTACAGTGAGGTCTATATAATGTGTGTATATATATGAGGTACAGTGAGGTGTATATAATGTGTGTATATATATGAGGTACAGTGAGGTGTATATAATGTGTGTGTGTATAAATATGAGGTACAGTGAGGTCTATATAATGTGTGTGTATATATATATGAGGTACAGTGAGGTCTATATAATGTGTATATATGAGGTACAGTGAGGTCTATATAATGTGTATATATATATATGAGGTACAGTGAGGTCTATATAATGTGTATATATATATGAGGTACAGTGAGGTCTATATGTGTGTATATATATATATGAGGTACAGTGAGGTCTATATAATGTGTATATATATATGAGGTACAGTGAGGTGTATATAATGTGTATATATATATGAGGTACAGTGAGGTCTATATAATGTGTATATATATATGAGGTACAGTGAGGTCTATATAATGTGTATATATGAGGTACAGTGAGGTCTATATAATGTGTATATATATATATGAGGTACAGTGAGGTCTATATAAT
>NW_026608515.1:35000-50000 GCF_029499605.1 Hyla sarda | reverse complement strand
ATGAGGTACAGTGAGGTCTATATAATGTGTGTATATATATATATGAGGTACAGTGAGGTCTATATAATGTGTATATATATGAGGTACAGTGAGGTCTATATAATGTGTGTGTGTATATATATATATGAGGTACAGTGAGGTCTATATAATGTGTGTGTATATATGAGGTACAGTGAGGTCTATATAATGTGTATATATATATATGAGGTACAGTGAGGTGTATATAATGTGTATATATATGAGGTACAGTGAGGTCTATATAATGTGTGTATATATATGAGGTACAGTGAGGTGTATATAATGTGTATATATATGAGGTACAGTGAGGTCTATATAATGTGTGTATATATATGAGGTACAGTGAGGTCTATATAATGTGTGTATATATATGAGGTACAGTGAGGTCTATATAATGTGTGTGTATATATATGAGGTACAGTGAGGTCTATATAATGTGTGTGTATATATATGAGGTACAGTGGTCTATATAATGTGTGTATATATATGAGGTACAGTGAGGTCTATATAATGTGTGTATATATATGAGGTACAGTGAGGTCTATATAATGTGTATATATGAGGTACAGTGAGGTCTATATAATGTGTATATATATGAGGTACAGTGAGGTCTATATAATGTGTATATATATGAGGTACAGTGAGGTGTGTATATATATATGAGGTACAGTGAGGTCTATATAATGTGTATATATATATATATGAGGTACAGTGAGGTCTATATAATGTGTATATATATATGAGGTACAGTGAGGTCTATATAATGTGTGTATATATATATGAGGTACAGTGAGGTCTATATAATGTGTATATATATGAGGTACAGTGAGGTCTATATAATGTGTATATATATATATGAGGTACAGTGAGGTCTATATAATGTGTGTATATATATATATATATATATGAGGTACAGTGAGGTGTATATAATGTGTATATATATATGAGGTACAGTGAGGTCTATATAATGTGTGTGTATATATATATATGAGGTACAGTGAGGTCTATATAATGTGTGTATATATGAGGTACAGTGAGGTCTATATAATGTGTGTATATATATATATATATGAGGTACAGTGAGGTCTATATAATGTGTATATATGAGGTACAGTGAGGTCTATATAATGTGTGTATATATATATATGAGGTACAGTGAGGTCTATATAATGTGTGTATATATATATATATGAGGTACAGTGAGGTCTATATAATGTGTATATATGAGGTACAGTGAGGTCTATATAATGTGTATATATATGAGGTACAGTGAGGTCTATATAATGTGTATATCATGAGGTACAGTGAGGTCTATATAATGTGTATATATATATATATGAGGTACAGTGAGGTCTATATAATGTGTATATATATGAGGTACAGTGAGGTCTATATGTGTGTATATATATATGAGGTACAGTGAGGTCTATATAATGTGTATATATATATATGAGGTACAGTGAGGTCTATATAATGTGTGTGTGTATATATATATATATATATATGAGGTACAGTGAGGTCTATATAATGTGTATATATATGAGGTACAGTGAGGTCTATATAATGTGTGTGTATATATATGAGGTACAGTGAGGTCTATATAATGTGTATATATATGAGGTACAGTGAGGTCTATATAATGTGTGTATATATATGAGGTACAGTGAGGTCTATATAATGTGTATATATATGAGGTACAGTGAGGTCTATATAATGTGTATATATATATATACACATTATATAGACCTCACTGTACCTCATATATATACACATTATATAGACCTCACTGTACCTCATATATATACACACATTATATAGACCTCACTGTACCTCATATATATACACATTATATAGACCTCACTGTACCTCATATATATACACACACATTATATAGACCTCACTGTACCTCATATATATACACATTATATAGACCTCACTGTACCTCATATATATATATATATATACACACACACATTATATAGACCTCACTGTACCTCATATATATATATACACATTATATAGACCTCACTGTACCTCATATATATATACACACATATAGACCTCACTGTACCTCATATATATACACATTATATAGACCTCACTGTACCTCATATATATATATATACACATTATATAGACCTCACTGTACCTCATATATACACATTATATAGACCTCACTGTACCTCATATATATACACATTATATAGACCTCACTGTACCTCATATATACACATTATATAGACCTCACTGTACCTCATATATATATATATACACACATTATATAGACCTCACTGTACCTCATATATATATATACACACATTATATAGACCTCACTGTACCTCATATATACACATTATATAGACCTCACTGTACCTCATATATATATATATATACACACATTATATAGACCTCACTGTACCTCATATATACACACATTATATAGACCTCACTGTACCTCATATATATATATACACACACATTATATAGACCTCACTGTACCTCATATATATATACACATTATATACACCTCACTGTACCTCATATATATATATATATATATACACACATTATATAGACCTCACTGTACCTCATATATATATATACACATTATATAGACCTCACTGTACCTCATATATATACACATTATATAGACCTCACTGTACCTCATATATATATACACACATTATATAGACCTCACTGTACCTCATATATATATACACATTATATAGACCTCACTGTACCTCATATATATATATACACATTATATAGACCTCACTGTACCTCATATATATATACACACCTCACTGTACCTCATATATATACACATTATATAGACCTCACTGTACCTCATATATATACACATTATATAGACCTCACTGTACCTCATATATACACATTATATAGACCTCACTGTACCTCATATATATACACACATTATATAGACCTCACTGTACCTCATATATATACACACATTATATAGACCACTGTACCTCATATATATACACACACATTATATAGACCTCACTGTACCTCATATATATACACACACATTATATAGACCTCACTGTACCTCATATATATACACACATTATATAGACCTCACTGTACCTCATATATATACACACATTATATAGACCTCACTGTACCTCATATATATACACATTATATACACCTCACTGTACCTTCATATATATACACACATTATATAGACCTCACTGTACCTCATATATATACACATTATATACACCTCACTGTACCTCATATATATATATACACATTATATAGACCTCACTGTACCTCATATATACACACACATTATATAGACCTCACTGTACCTCATATATATATATACACACACACATTATATAGACCTCACTGTACCTCATATATATACACATTATATAGACCTCACTGTACCTCATATATATATATACACACATTATATAGACCTCACTGTACCTCATATATATATACACACACACATTATATAGACCTCACTGTACCTCATATATATACACACACATTATATACACCTCACTGTACCTCATATATACACACATAATATAGACCTCACTGTACCTCATATATACACATTATATAGACCTCACTGTACCTCATATATACACATTATATAGACCTCACTGTACCTCATATATACACACACATTATATAGACCTCACTGTACCTCATATATACACATTATATAGACCTCACTGTACCTCATATATACACACACATTATATAGACCTCACTGTACCTCATATATATACACATTATATAGACCTCACTGTACCTCATATATATACACACATTATATAGACCTCACTGTACCTCATATATACACATTATATAGACCTCACTGTACCTCATATATATACACATTATATAGACCTCACTGTACCTCATATATATATACACATTATATAGACCTCACTGTACCATATATATACACATTATATAGACCTCACTGTACCTCATATATACACACATTATATAGACCTCACTGTACCTCATATATACACACACATTATATAGACCTCACTGTACCTCATATATATACACATTATATAGACCTCACTGTACCTCATATATATACACATTATATAGACCTCACTGTACCTCATATATATACACATTATATAGACCTCACTGTACCTCATATATATACACACATATTATATAGACCTCACTGTACCTCATATATATACACATATAGACCTCACTGTACCTCATATATATATACACATTATATAGACCTCACTGTACCTCATATATACACACACACACACACATTATATAGACCTCACTGTACCTCATATATATATATATATACACACACACATTATATAGACCTCACTGTACCTCATATATACACACATTATATAGACCTCACTGTACCTCATATATATATACACACATTATATAGACCTCACTGTACCTCATATATATATACACACACACACATTATATAGACCTCACTGTACCTCATATATATATACACATTATATAGACCTCACTGTACCTCATATATATATACACATTATATAGACCTCACTGTACCTCATATATATATACACATTATATAGACCTCACTGTACCTCATATATATATACACATTATATAGACCTCACTGTACCTCATATATATACACATTATATAGACCTCACTGTACCTCATATATATATACACATTATATAGACCTCACTGTACCTCATATATATATACACATTATATAGACCTCACTGTACCTCATATATATATACACATTATATAGACCTCACTGTACCTCATATATATATACACATTATATAGACCTCACTGTACCTCATATATATATACACATTATATAGACCTCACTGTACCTCATATATATATACACATTATATAGACCTCACTGTACCTCATATATATATATACACATTATATAGACCTCACTGTACCTCATATATATATATACACATTATATAGACCTCACTGTACCTCATATATATATATACACATTATATAGACCTCACTGTACCTCATATATATATACACATTATATAGACCTCACTGTACCTCATATATATATACACATTATATACACTCACTGTACCTCATATATATATATATACACACATTATTTAGACCTCACTGTACCTCATATATATATACACACATTATATAGACCTCACTGTACCTCATATATACACATTATATAGACCTCACTGTACCTCATATATACACACACACATGTATATAGACCTCACTGTACCTCATATATATATACACACACACACATTATATAGACCTCACTGTACCTCATATATATATACACATTATATAGACCTCACTGTACCTCATATATATATACACATTATATAGACCTCACTGTACCTCATATATATACACATTATATAGACCTCACTGTACCTCATATATATACACATTATATAGACCTCACTGTACCTCATATATACACATTATATAGACCTCACTGTACCTCATATATATATACACATTATATAGACCTCACTGTACCTCATATATATACACATTATATAGACCTCACTGTACCTCATATATATATACACACACACACACACACACACACATTATATAGACCTCACTGTACCTCATATATATATACACATTATATAGACCTCACTGTACCTCATATATATATACACATTATATAGACCTCACTGTACCTCATATATATATATACACACACACACACACACACACACATTATATAGACCTCACTGTACCTCAGATATATACACATTATATAGACCTCACTGTACCTCATATATATACACACACATTATATACACCTCACTGTACCTCATATATATACACATTATATAGACCTCACTGTACCTCATATATATACACATTATATAGACCTCACTGTACCTCATATATACACATTATATAGACATCACTGTACCTCATATATATACACATTATATAGACCTCACTGTACCTCATATATATACACATTATATAGACCTCACTGTACCTCATATATACACACATTATATAGACCTCACTGTACCTCATATATATATATACACACACATTATATAGACCTCACTGTACCTCATATATATACACATTATATAGACCTCACTGTACCTCATATATATACACATTATATAGACCTCACTGTACCTCATATATATACACACACATTATATAGACCTCACTGTACCTCATATATATACACACATTATATAGACCTCACTGTACCTCATATATATATACACACACACACACATTATATAGACCTCACTGTACCTCATATATATACACACATTATATAGACCACTGTACCTCATATATATATATATACACACACACACACACATTATATAGACCACTGTACCTCATATATATATACACACACACACACACATTATATAGACCTCACTGTACCTCATATATATATATACACACACATTATATAGACCTCACTGTACCTCATATATATACACATTATATAGACATCACTGTACCTCATATATATACACATTATATAGACCTCACTGTACCTCATATATATATATACACACACACACATTATATAGACCACTGTACCTCATATATATATACACACATTATATAGACCTCACTGTACCTCATATATATACACATTATATAGACCTCACTGTACCTCATATATATATACACATTATATAGACCTCACTGTACCTCATATATATACACATTATATAGACCTCACTGTACCTCATATATATATACACACATTATATAGACCTCACTGTACCTCATATATATACACATTATATAGACCTCACTGTACCTCATATATATATACACATTATATAGACCTCACTGTACCTCATATATATACACATTATATAGACCTCACTGTACCTCATATATATATACACACATTATATAGACCTCACTGTACCTCATATATATATATACACACACACACACACACACACACACACACACATTATATAGACCTCACTGTACCTCATATATATATACACATTATATAGACCTCACTGTACCTCATATATATATATACACATTATATAGACCTCACTGTACCTCATATATATATATACACACACACACACACACACACATTATATAGACCTCACTGTACCTCAGATATATACACATTATATAGACCTCACTGTACCTCATATATACACACACATTATATACACCTCACTGTACCTCATATATATACACATTATATAGACCTCACTGTACCTCATATATATACACATTATATAGACCTCACTGTACCTCATATATACACATTATATAGACATCACTGTACCTCATATATATACACATTATATAGACCTCACTGTACCTCATATATATACACATTATATAGACCTCACTGTACCTCATATATATACACACATTATATAGACCTCACTGTACCTCATATATATACACACATTATATAGACCTCACTGTACCTCATATATATACACATTATATAGACCTCACTGTACCTCATATATATACACATTATATAGACCTCACTGTACCTCATATATATACACACATTATATAGACCTCACTGTACCTCATATATATATACACACACACATTATATAGACCACTGTACCTCATATATATATATACACACACACACATTATATAGACCACTGTACCTCATATATATACACACACACACACACATTATATAGACCTCACTGTACCTCATATATATATATACACATTATATAGACCTCACTGTACCTCATATATACACATTATATAGACATCACTGTACCTCATATATATACACATTATATAGACCTCACTGTACCTCATATATACACATTATATAGACCTCACTGTACCTCATATATACACATTATATAGACCTCACTGTACCTCATATATACACATTATATAGACCTCACTGTACCTCATATATACACACACATTATATACACCTCACTGTACCTCATATATATATACACATTATATAGACCTCACTGTACCTCATATATACACATTATATAGACCTCACTGTACCTCATATATACACATTATATAGACCTCACTGTACCTCATATATACACACACATTATATAGACCTCACTGTACCTCATATATATATATACACATTATATAGACCTCACTGTACCTCATATATATATATACACACATTATATAGACCACTGTACCTCATATATACACATTATATACACCTCACTGTACCTCATATATATACACACATTATATAGACCTCACTGTACCTCATATATACACACAATATATAGACCTCACTGTACCTCATATATACACATTATATAGACCTCACTGTACCTCATATATACACATTATATAGACCTCACTATACCTCATATATATACACACACATTATATAGACCTCACTGTACCTCATATATATACACATTATATAGACCTCACTGTACCTCATATATACACATTATATACACCTCACTGTACCTCATATATACACACATTATATAGACCTCACTGTACCTCATATATATATATACACATTATATAGACCTCACTGTACCTCATATATACACATTATATAGACCTCACTGTACCTCATATATATATACACATTATATAGACCTCACTGTACCTCATATATATATACACATTATATACACCTCACTGTACCTCATATATATATACACATTATATAGACCTCACTGTACCTCATATATATATATACACACATATAGACCTCACTGTACCTCATATATATATACACATTATATAGACCTCACTGTACCTCATATATATATATACACATTATATAGACCTCACTGTACCTCATATATACACATTATATAGACCTCACTGTACCTCATATATATATACACACACATTATATAGACCTCACTGTACCTCATATTTATACACACACACATTATATACACCTCACTGTACCTCATATATATACACACATTATATACACCTCACTGTACCTCATATATATACACACATTATATAGACCTCACTGTACCTCATATATACACATTATATAGACCTCACTGTACCTCATATATACACACACATTATATAGACCTCACTGTACCTCATATATATACACATTATATACACCTCACTGTACCTCATATATATACACACACATTATATAGACCTCACTGTACCTCATATATACACATTATATAGACCTCACTGTACCTCATATATATACACACATTATATAGACCTCACTGTACCTTATATATATATATATATACACATTATATAGACCTCACTGTACCTCATATATACACACACATTATATAGACCTCACTGTACCTCATATATATACACATTATATACACCTCACTGTACCTCATATATATACACACACATTATATAGACCTCACTGTACCTCATATATACACATTATATAGACCTCACTGTACCTCATATATATATATACACACACATTATATAGACCTCACTGTACCTCATATATACACATTATATAGACCTCACTGTACCTCATATATATACACATTATATACACCTCACTGTACCTCATATATATACACATTATATAGACCTCACTGTACCTCATATATATACACATTATATAGACCTCACTGTACCTCATATATATACACACATTATATAGACCTTACTGTACCTCATATATATACACACATTATATAGACCTCACTGTACCTCATATATATATACACATTATATAGACCTCACTGTACCTCATATATATATACACATTATATAGACCTCACTGTACCTCATATATATACACACACACATTATATAGACCTCACTGTACCTCATATATATATACACACATTATATAGACCTCACTGTACCTCATATATACACATTATATAGACCTCACTGTACCTCATATATATATATATATATACACATTATATAGACCTCACTGTACCTCATATATATACACACACACATTATATAGACCTCACTGTACCTCATATATATACACACACATTATATAGACCTCACTGTACCTCATATATATATACACATTATATAGACCTCACTGTACCTCATATATATACACACACATTATATAGACCTCACTGTACCTCATATATATACACATTATATAGACCTCACTGTACCTCATATATATATACATATTATATAGACCTCACTGTACCTCATATATATACACATTATATAGACCTCACTGTACCTCATATATACACATTATATAGACCTCACTGTACCTCATATATATATACACATTATATAGACCTCACTGTACCTCATATATACACATTATATAGACCTCACTGTACCTCATATATACACACACATTATATACACCTCACTGTACCTCATATATATATACACATTATATAGACCTCACTGTACCTCATATATACACATTATATAGACCTCACTGTACCTCATATATACACATTATATAGACCTCACTGTACCTCATATATACACACACATTATATAGACCTCACTGTACCTCATATATATATATATACACATTATATAGACCTCACTGTACCTCATATATATACACACACATTATATAGACCTCACTGTACCTCATATATATACACATTATATAGACCTCACTGTACCTCATATATACACATTATATACACCTCACTGTACCTCATATATACACACATTATATAGACCTCACTGTACCTCATATATATATATACACACATTATATAGACCTCACTGTACCTCATATATACACATTATATAGACCTCACTGTACCTCATATATATATACACATTATATAGACCTCACTGTACCTCATATATATATACACATTATATACACCTCACTGTACCTCATATATATATACACATTATATAGACCTCACTGTACCTCATATATATATATATACACACATATAGACCTCACTGTACCTCATATATATATACACATTATATAGACCTCACTGTACCTCATATATATATATACACATTATATAGACCTCACTGTACCTCATATATACACACATTATATAGACCTCACTGTACCTCATATATATATACACACACACACATTATATAGACCTCACTGTACCTCATATTTATACACACACACATTATATACACCTCACTGTACCTCATATATATACACACATTATATACACCTCACTGTACCTCATATATATACACACATTATATAGACCTCACTGTACCTCATATATACACATTATATAGACCTCACTGTACCTCATATATATACACACATTATATAGACCTCACTGTACCTTATATATATATATATACACACACATTATATAGACCTCACTGTACCTCATATATACACACACATTATATAGACCTCACTGTACCTCATATATATACACATTATATACACCTCACTGTACCTCATATATATACACACACATTATATAGACCTCACTGTACCTCATATATACACATTATATAGACCTCACTGTACCTCATATATATATATACACACATTATATAGACCTCACTGTACCTCATATATACACATTATATAGACCTCACTGTACCTCATATATATATACACATTATATAGACCTCACTGTACCTCATATATATACACACACATTATATAGACCTTACTGTACCTCATATATATACACACATTATATAGACCTCACTGTACCTCATATATATATACACATTATATAGACCTCACTGTACCTCATATATATATACACATTATATAGACCTCACTGTACCTCATATATATACACACACACATTATATAGACCTCACTGTACCTCATATATATACACACATAATATAGACCTTACTGTACCTCATATATATATACACACATTATATAGACCTCACTGTACCTCATAAATATATACACACATTATATAGACCTCACTGTACCTCATATATATATACACACATTATATAGACCTCACTGTACCTCATATATATATACACACATTATATAGACCTCACTGTACCTCATATATATATACACACATTATATAGACCTCACTGTACCTCATATATATATACACACACATTATATAGACCTCACTGTACCTCATATATATATACACACATTATATAGACCTCACTGTACCTCATATATATATACACACACACATTATATAGACCTCACTGTACCTCATATATATATACACACATTATATAGACCTCACTGTACCTCATATATATATACACACACACATTATATAGACCTCACTGTACCTCATATATATATACACATTATATAGACCTCACTGTACCTCATATATATATATACACACTATATAGACCTCACTGTACCTCATATATATATACACATTATATAGACCTCACTGTACCTCATATATATATACACATTATATAGACCTCACTGTACCTCATATATATATACACACACACACATTATATAGACCTCACTGTACCTCATATATATACACACATAATATAGACCTTACTGTACCTCATATATATACACACACATTATATAGACCTCACTGTACCTCATATATATATACACACACACACACATTATATAGACCTCACTGTACCTCATATATACACATTATATAGACCTCACTGTACCTCATAAATATATACACACACACACATTATATAGACCTCACTGTACCTCATATATATATACACATTATATAGACCTCACTGTACCTCATATATATATACACACATTATATAGACCTCACTGTACCTCATATATATATACACACACATTATATAGACCTCACTGTACCTCATATATATATATACACATTATATAGACCTCACTGTACCTCATATATATATACACATTATATAGACCTCACTGTACCTCATATATATATATATACACACTATATAGACCTCACTGTACCTCATATATATATACACACATTATATAGACCTCACTGTACCTCATATATACACACATTATATAGACCTCACTGTACCTCATATATATATACACACATTATATAGACCTCACTGTACCTCATATATATATACACACACACACACATTATATAGACCTCACTGTACCTCATATATATACACATTATATAGACCTCACTGTACCTCATATATATATATACACACATTATATAGACCTCACTGTACCTCATATATATACACATTATATACACCTCACTGTACCTCATATATATACACACATTATATAGACCTCACTGTACCTCATATATATATATACACACATTATATAGACCTCACTGTACCTCATATATATACACATTATATAGACCTCACTGTACCTCATATATATACACACATTATATAGACCTCACTGTACCTCATATATATACACATTATATAGACCTCACTGTACCTCATATATATACACACACATTATATAGACCTCACTGTACCTCATATATATACACATTATATAGACCTCACTGTACCTCATATATATATATATATACACACATTATATAGACCTCACTGTACCTCATATATATATATACACATTATATAGACCTCACTGTACCTCATATATATATACACACATATAGACCTCACTGTACCTCATATATATACACATTATATAGACCTCACTGTACCTCATATATATATATATACACATTATATAGACCTCACTGTACCTCATATATACACATTATATAGACCTCACTGTACCTCATATATATACACATTATATAGACCTCACTGTACCTCATATATACACATTATATAGACCTCACTGTACCTCATATATATATATACACACATTATATAGACCTCACTGTACCTCATATATATATATACACACACATTATATAGACCTCACTGTACCTCATATATACACATTATATAGACCTCACTGTACCTCATATATATATATATATACACACATTATATAGACCTCACTGTACCTCATATATACACACATTATATAGACCTCACTGTACCTCATATATATATATACACACACATTATATAGACCTCACTGTACCTCATATATATATATACACATTATATACACCTCACTGTACCTCATATATATATATATATATATACACACACATTATATAGACCTCACTGTACCTCATATATATATATACACATTATATAGACCTCACTGTACCTCATATATATACACATTATATAGACCTCACTGTACCTCATATATATATACACACATTATATAGACCTCACTGTACCTCATATATATATACACATTATATAGACCTCACTGTACCTCATATATATATATATACACATTATATAGACCTCACTGTACCTCATATATATATATACACACCTCACTGTACCTCATATATATACACATTATATAGACCTCACTGTACCTCATATATATACACATTATATAGACCTCACTGTACCTCATATATACACATTATATAGACCTCACTGTACCTCATATATATACACACATTATATAGACCTCACTGTACCTCATATATATACACACATTATATAGACCACTGTACCTCATATATATACACACACATTATATAGACCTCACTGTACCTCATATATATACACACACATTATATAGACCTCACTGTACCTCATATATATACACACACATTATATAGACCTCACTGTACCTCATATATATACACACATTATATAGACCTCACTGTACCTCATATATATACACATTATATACACCTCACTGTACCTCATATATATACACACATTATATAGACCTCACTGTACCTCATATATATACACATTATATACACCTCACTGTACCTCATATATATATATACACATTATATAGACCTCACTGTACCTCATATATACACACACATTATATAGACCTCACTGTACCTCATATATATATATACACACACACATTATATAGACCTCACTGTACCTCATATATATACACATTATATAGACCTCACTGTACCTCATATATATATATACACACATTATATAGACCTCACTGTACCTCATATATATATACACACACACACACATTATATAGACCTCACTGTACCTCATATATATACACACACATTATACACCTCACTGTAC